>NC_134400.1:11543314-11843314 GCF_050003625.1 Haematobia irritans
GCAAAAATTGGTCCACATCGGTCCATAATTATATATAGCCCCCATATAAACCGATCCCCCGATTTGACCTCCGGAGCCCCTTGGAAGATCAAAATTCATCCGATTCGGTTGAATTTTGGTACGTGATGTTAGTATATGGTATCCACCAACCATGCAGGAATTGGTTCATATCAGTCCATAATTATATATAGCCCCTATATAAACCAATCCCCATCTTTGACCTCCGTTGTCTTTTGGAGAAGCAAAATTCATCCGATCTGCTTGAAATTTGGTACGTGGTGATCGTATATGATATTTAACAACCATGCCAAAAGTGGTCCATATCAGTCCATAATCATATATAGCCCCATATAAACCGATCCCGAGATTTGGTTTTGGAGCCTCTTGGAGGAGCAAATTTCATCCGAGTGAGTTGAAATTTGGTACATTGTGCTAGAATATGGTCGTTAACAACCATGCCTAACTAGGTCCATATCGGTCTATAGTTATATATATATATATATATATATATATATATATATATATATATATATATATATATATATATATATATATATATATATATATATATATATATATATATATATATATATATATATATATATATATATATATATATATATATATATATAATATATATATATATATATATATATATATATATATATATATATATATATATATATATATATATATATATATATATATATATATATATATATATATATATATATATATATATATATATATATATATATATATAAATAAATCCCTCAGAAAAATCGATTTCCAATCACTCAAAAATTGGACCATATCAAGTTCATAATTCTATATAGCTCCCATGTAAGCGACCCCCATATTTCAATTCTGGCTCTCTACGTACCTCGCAGAAATCCATGTCTATTCGTAATTATTTGTAGACTTACGTGTCTAATATATACCACGTGGACCATGGACTAATTCACCATTTAGAAAACGATGTTAAGAAGTTTTAAGATACCACAACCCAAGTAATTCGATTGTGGATGACAGTCTTTCGTAGAAGCTTCTACGCAATCCATAGTGGAGGGTACATAAGATTCGGCCTGGCTGAACTTACGGCCGTATATACTTGTTTTTAATTATTAATTATTTATTTTTTTGAAACTATGAATTTTTGAATAAAAAAAAAACTATTAAAAACAGTTGTAGAAAGTGATTTAAAATCAATTAAAAATTTAATTGAATCATTTAAAAAATTAATTGAAATTTGCTAATGAAATCAATTAATTTTTTAATCAAGTATTTTTTTTTTTATTGCTCAATTAAAACTGTGATTGATACTATCATTTTCGTGATTGAAGACATTTCGATTAAAAAATTAATTGGTTCAATTAATGTCGTGATTGAATCAGAAAAAATAATTTTTTGTGTGTATAGAAATAAAATTTTAACAAAATCTCAAAGAAATAAAATTTTGACAAAATTTTTATACAGAAATACAATTTTGACAACATTGTTCATAGAAATTAAATTTGACAAAAAAAATCTACAAAAATAAAATTTTGACAACATTTTCTATAGAAATAAAATTTTGGCACAATTTTCTATAGAAATAACATTGGGAAAAAATATCTATAGAAATAAATTTTTGGCAATATTTTCTATAGAAATAAAATTAAAAAAAAATTCCTACAGAAATTAGAAATGAACAATTTTTTAAAAAATTTTCTATAGAATTAAAATGTTGACAAATTTTTCTATAGAAATAAAATTTAGATAAATTTTTCTATAAATTCAATATCATTAAAAAGTGTAATTTCGTGTCATGTGACCAAGTTTCCCCTTTTTGTAAAAATAATGGTATTATTTCTACAGAACATTCCTTTACTTAAACCGATCAAGAACTAAAGGTGGCATTTTTTTCTAACACACAGAGACTCTGTGTAGACTGTACTGTTACCACAACCCAAACAATTCGATTGTGGATGACTGTCTTGGTACAACTTTGTACACAATCCATAGAGGGTAAATAAAATTCGGCCTGGCCAAACTTTCGGCCATATATATTATTTTTTTGAAATTCAAATAAACAAACATTTTATTATAAATTATGAAGTGTTTATTTATGAACTACATTCATTGCATAGCTAAAGGATAGCACTTGTTTTTTTGATAAATAGTAATTCGCATTAGCAATACAAAAATTCCATACATGTCATAGACAATTAAATTTCAAACGAATTGACAGACGGCGCACTAGTATCTGCTTTTTATATTCTTGCACATTTTTTCCGATTCGTCTCCTTTAAAATCCCAAACACGATTATGATCGTAAAACGCAACAATTTTTGTCTTATCATTATGACACAATCTACAACATCACTCACTTTAATATCATATAGAAGTGACCATTAAGTGTCGAAGACCTTTATATCGAATTAATGGCCTTGAAAATCAGGGAAAATATGCATGAGTAGCAAATATATTCAAATGCGGCCATCACAATGATTTATTATGCTATTTTTCAAAGTTTTATATTGACATTCTGTAGAAGATATCTGTTAATGGGTTTTATTAACCATTTTTTGGGTTAAATGCAATATGGAATATTAAAGTGAAGTTTAAAAGTAACGCCATATTTCGGCAGAGGAATTACTTTCCAGAATATTTGAAAAATAGCCAAAACTGTCCGAAAAAAATGAAGGCCAGATTTGGTTTTCTACCGCAGCAGTAGAGAACTTGCTCGTGAGCTGGACAAATCGCGAAAACGAATGCAACCCGCAATTGGAAAATGAGCTTGGACTAAAGCTATTGAAGTTCCAGAAATAGCAAAAGCCCATCGATGCCCAAAAAAGCTCAACTGGACAGAGCCAAGAAGATATTTCGCTTGCACCAAAGTGGTCATCCTACGGAAAATGGATCAAGCCCATGACTAGTCTCTGGTGTGTGGACCAGTCCCTGTTCTGATCAAATCGTATGGAAGGTACCGGCCATTTTAAAATGGGTTTGTCATGGAAGAGATAAATTTACACTTTAGGACAACACTTGGACTCACTCCAAAGGACACGATCTGGGACAACTTAGTAGAACTACTCCATAGACAGGTCCCCATAAACCAGTCTCGAACAAACCCGATTTTAATTTAGGCATCAGAATCGCACCTGAAAATAAAAACTTTTGGAATATGTTGACCAATATATTATTGCTGGTACCAGTCCTGCGAGAAGTCCTTTAATGGAAATTTACACCAATTTCCCATAGAATTTGGTTTTCTACGAATGATAATTCATACCAAATTGAAAAGTTTATGAACTTGCAAAAGACGTCAACTTAAAATTTACACTTTCGATTGGCCACCAGAACTCAGTTGCGACTGATGGTAAAGGTACCATCGGTCATAACTTAAAAGTCAAAATTTTATTTCTATAGAAAATTGCGCCAAAATTGTATTTCTATAGATATATTTTGTAAAATTGTATTACCACATTCCTCTACTTGCAGCAAAACTATCAACCAATTATCAGAATAAGTTCAGGCAGTTCACTAAACCCAAAGTGAACCGCACTTGAACCTTCCGAAAAAAGGTTTATAATAGCCGGCCTTTGCCATCCAGCCAACTTGCAGTCTATAGGGCTTTGCCCAAATAAGTTTGACAAACATTATTTTCCTCTGTTGGTTAAGCTACTCTTGTAGCTAAGTCAATTCATGGTTTTAAACTGAAATCAAAAACAACAAAATGATTGAAGAATAAACAAACAATAACCAAACAAAACAAATGTTATTTCTACAAAAAATTTTTTAAAAATTTTATTTCTAGAGAAAATTTTGTCAAAATTTTATTTCTATAGAAAATTTTCTCAAAATTATATTTCGAAAAAAATGTTCTCAAAATTTTATTTATATAGAAAATTTTGTCAAAATTTTATTTCTATAGAAAATTTTGTCAAAATTTTATTTCTATAGAAAATTTTGTCAAAATTTTATTTCTATAGAAAATTTTGTCAAAATTTTATTTCTATAGAAAATTTTGTCAAAATTTTATTTCAATAGAAAATTTTCTCAAAATTTTATTTCTATAGAAAATTTTCTCAAAATTTTATTTTATAGAAAATTTTCTCAAAATTTTATTTCTATAGCAATTTTGTCATAATTTTATTTCTATAGAAAATTTTGTCAAAATTGTATTTCTATAGAAAATTTTGTAAAAATTTTATTTCTATAGCAATTTTGTCAAAATTTTGTCAAAATTTTCTATAGAAAATGTTTGTCAAAATTTTATTCCTATAGAAAATTTTGTCAAAATTTTATTTCTAAAAAAATTTTTCTCAACATTTTATTTCTAAAAAAAATTTTCTCAAAATTTTATTTCTATAGAAAATTTTGTCAAAATTGTATTTCTATAGAAAATTTTGTCAAAATTTTATTTCTATAGCAATTTTGTCATAATTTTATTTATATAGAAAATTTTGTCAAAATTTTATGTCTATAAAAAATTTTGACAAAATTTTATTTCCACAGCAAAATTTTGTCAAAATTGTATTTCTATAGAAAATTTTCTGAAAATTTTATTCCTATAAACAATTTTTGTCAAAATTTTATTTCTGTAGAAAATTTTTGTCAAAATTTTATTTCTGTAGAAAATTTTCTCAAAATTTTATTTCTATAGAAAATTTTCTCAAAATTTTATTTCTAAAAAAAATTTTCGCAAAATTTTTCTGAAAATTTTATTCCTATAGACAATTTTTGTCAAAATTTTATTTCTGTAGAAAATTTCATTTCTATAGAAAATGTTGTCAAAATTTTATTTCTATAGAAAATTTTCTCAAAATTTGATTTCTAAAAAAGTTTTCTCAAAATTTTATTTATATAGAAAATTTTGTCAAAATTTTATTTCTAAAAAACATTTTCTCAAAAATTTATTTCTATAGAAAATTTTTGTCAAAATTGTATTTCTATAGAAAATTTTGTCGAAATTTTATTTCTATAGCAAAATTTTGTCATAATTTTATTTATATAGAAAATTTTGTCAAAATTTTATTTCTATAGAAAATTTTGTCAAAATTTTATTTCTATAGAAAATTTTGTCAAAATTTTATTTCTATAGCACAATTTTGTCATAATTTTATTTCTATAGAAAATTTTGTCAAAATTTTATTTCTAAGGAAAATTTTCTCAAAATTTTATTTCTATAGAAAATATTCTCAAAATTTTATTTCAATCTTTCAGTTTTGGTAGGATTCTACCGACAGTGGCAACCGTGCTCTGGTATCTTCAACAATTCGAAGCTAACTTTTTATATGTGACCCTTAGGACAATAGTAAATTTGTGGTTCTTCGTGAAGGTTTTGTAATTTTGTAATTAAGATGCCAAAAGTGTTCTCCACCATGATAGTTACAAATTCGTTTTTATTTGGAATAAAAATATTTCAAATCTATTCTTTCAACCAGTTAGCCCATAGTCTGAATTTATTTCATAACTGTCCATAACTTTTACAATTCTATGAATTTTTTATGGTTATTATAAAGGGTGATTTGTTAAGAGCTTGATAACTTTTTTTAAAAAAAAAACGCATAAAATTTGCAAAATGTCATCGGTTCTTTATTTGAAACGTTAGATTGGTCCATGACATTTACTTTTTGAAGATAATTTCATTTAAATGTTGACCGCGGCTGCGTCTTAGGTGGTCCATTCGGAAAGTCCAATTTTGGGCAACTTTTTCGAGCATTTCGGCCGGAATAGCCCGAATTTCTTCGGAAATGTTGTCTTCCAAAGCTGGAATAGTTGCTGGCTTATTTCTGTAGACTTTAGACTTGACGTAGCCCCACAAAAAATAGTCTAAAGGCGTCAAATCGCATGATCTTGGTGGCCAACTTACCGGTCCATTTCTTGAGATGAATTGTTCTCCGAAGTTTTCCCTCAAAATGGCCATAGAATCGCGAGCTGTGTGGCATGTATCGCCATCTTGTTGAAACCACATGTCAACCAAGTTCAGTTCTTCCATTTTTGGCAACAAAAAGTTTGTTAGCATCGAACGATAGCGATCGCCATTCACCGTAACGTTGCGTCCAACAGCATCTTTGAAAAAATACGGTCCAATGATTCCACCAGCGTACAAACCACACCAAACAGTGCATTTTTCGGGATGCATGGGCAGTTCTTGAACGGCTTCTGGTTGCTCTTCACTCCAAATGCGGCAATTTTGCTTATTTACGTAGCCATTCAACCAGAAATGAGCCTCATCGCTGAACAAAATTTGTCGATAAAAAAGCGGATTTTCTGCCAACTTTTCTAGGGCCCATTCACTGAAAATTCGATGTTGTGGCAGATCGTTCGGCTATTCATGATGAAATGTCAAAGCATACTGAGCATCTTTCTCTTTGACACCATGTCTGAAATCCCACGTGATCTGTCAAATACTAATGCATGAAAATCCTAACCTCAAAAGAATCACCCTTTACAATGCTGTGTCTCATAGTTTTCTGTTTTTGTGGACTATTTGTAAGCAAATTTTTTGGTCTTGTATTCCTTTGGGTAATAATGAGCCCACAAACTTCTTCGTGAAATGTTTGGAATTCATAATTCAATATCACACTTCTCTCATGGTGATGGAGTTCAAAGACCCGTAGCTAGATAAATTCATCTCCTCGTACAAAGAATTTTACAACTGGAAATACCATAGCCTACAATTCTTAAGCTGATTATGTGACCACCATGATGGCTCAAACTTCCAGTATGAGCTACGATGATCAAGAGTAGGTTGATAACTTCCTGGTTTCTGGTAAAAGTAAAAAACAAAAATACAAAAAA
Organism: Haematobia irritans; assembly: GCF_050003625.1. Taxonomy (NCBI): domain Eukaryota; kingdom Metazoa; phylum Arthropoda; class Insecta; order Diptera; family Muscidae; genus Haematobia; species Haematobia irritans. The sequence continues at coordinate 11,550,104 of NC_134400.1, forward strand.
TCCTTTGCAATTCCTAGCAAATCGCATTGAGATTTTCTGCATGCTTTAGCAAATGGGAATCACATACCGCCTAGTCTATTAACGATTCAAAAGTGGTACAAAAAAATGATGTGAAGACAACGACATTGACATGTGTATAGTTAATAAAAAAATAAATTATTATATGTTTTTGAGATAAAACCGAACATGTCATACAATTGCACTTGATGCAGACATGGGAATGTATAATTTGACATATACACTGACAAAAAATCAATGTATACAATATTTCTAAGAAACACGACTCGATATATGGCTTCAAGCCATATATCTTTAAAGCAAGACAAATTTTGGCAAAATTTTCTATATCTTTCCCAGCCAGATCTATACTGAAGACTGTGGAAAGGTTCATTCGCCCGACCCGAAACATGTACAGTATAGGCGTGTATAGATTTGTATCTGGCGTTTTTCTTTTCAATGACTCATTAGTAAAAAGTTCCTTAATCTAAAATTACCATTAAGCTCGAGTAATAATTGTAAAATTAAAGATATCATGCATTTGGACGTTAATTGCCTATTTCAGTATCAGGCTAACATGAAAAATAAGAAATAAAATTTTGACAAAATTTTATTTCTTATTTTATTATTCTCTTATTCTCTTGTTAAAAGATGATGCGTTGCTGATGCATTGTATATCGGGTCAAAATTTTATTTCCATAGACAATTTTGTCAACATTTTATTTCTGTAGAAAATTTTGTTAAAATTTTATTTCTATAGAATATTTTGTTAAAGTTTAATTTCTATAGAAAATTTTGTCAAAACTTTATTTCTATAGAAAATTTTGTCAAAATTTTATTTCTATAGAAAATTATGTTGCAGGTCAAGTTCGAAGATGGGCTATATCGGTCCATGTTTTGGTATGGTCCCCATATAAAACGACCTCCCGACTTGGGGTCTTGGGCTTATAGAATCCGAAGTTTTTATCCTATTTGCCTGAAATTGGAAATCTAGAGGTATTTTCGGGTCATAAAGAGATGTGCCGAAAACGGTGAGACCGATCTCCCGATTTAACTCCTTGGGTTTCTAGAAACCGTAGTTTTTATTCAATTTACCTGAAATTGGAAATCTAGAGGTGTTGTAAGATCACAAATACGAGTGCCAAAAATTGTGAGTATCGGTCCATGTTTTGGTATGGTCCCCATATAAAACGACCTCCCGATTTGGGGTCTTGGGCTTATAGAAACCGTAGTTTTTATGCAATTTGTCTGAAATTGGAAAATCCAGAGGTATTTTAGGACCATAAAGAGGTGTGCCGAAAATGGTGAGTATCGGTCCATATTTTGGTATAGCCCCCATATAGACCGATTTCCCGATTTTACTTCTTGGGCTTCTAGAATCCGAAGTTTTTATCCTATTTGCCTGAAATTGGAAATCTAGAGGTATTTTCGGGTCATAAAGAGATGTGCCGAAAACGGTGAGTATCGGTCCATATTTTAGTATAGCCCCCATAAGAACGATCTCCCGATTTAACTCCTTGGGTTTCTAGAACCCGTAGTTTTTATCTGATTTGCCTGAAATTGTAAATATTCTGGTATTTTAGTCTCACAAAAACGTGTATCGGATTAAGTTTTTATGCCTCCATTTGGTAATGCCTCCATATAGACCGAATTCACTTCTTGAGGGTGTAAAAGGCGCATTGATCATGAAAATTGCTTGAAACTCAATGTAAAATTTCCAGAGTTTACTTCTACAGATTTAAGATTTCAAATCAAGACGTCATTTTATAATTTTCTTGTACATTTACAAGAGATGTTAATGATTCCTCTAAAACTCAAACAAAAATGGTTCTTATAAATCCAGAATCTGATATAGTCCTCATAAGTGAAATCTTTAAATTTATCTTCGGGAAGTGTCCTCAAGTCCCGAAGCCCTCCTGAAATTTTAAAGGAAACCCTAATATTTGGTTCATGGTGGTGGGTATTTAAGATTCGGCCCGGCCGAACTTAGTGCTGTATATACTTGTTTGATTTAATATATACCACGTATGGACTAACTTACAATTTAGAAGACGGTGTTAGGAGTTTTAAGATACCTTGACATCGGCAAGCGTTACCGCAACTCAAGTAATTCGATTGTGGATGGCAGTGTTTAGAAGAAGTTTCTACGCAATCCATGGTGGAGCTTCGGCCTGGCCGAACTTACAGCCGTATATACTTTTTATTTTTTTCTTTTATCTTTAAAATTTAATTATTGTATATACTTATTATAAGTCGGAGATGTTTTAACATTTATAATCCTGCACTGTAATTATAAGATTTTAATCTTGTTGTGTAGGTACTCAATAAAATGAAATGAAATAAAATTAAATAAAATTTTGACAAAATGTTCTATAGAAATCAAATTTTGACAACATTTCCTATAGAAATAAAATTTTGACAAAATTTCCTATGGAAATAAAATTTTGACAAAATTTTCTATAGAAATAAAATTTTGACAACATTTTCTACAGAAATAAAATTTTGACAAAATTTCCTATAGAAATAAAATTTTGACAAAATTTTCTATAGAAATAAAATGTTGACAAAATTTTCTATAGAAATAAAATTTTGACAAAATTTTCTTTAGAAATAAAATTTGGACAAAATTTTCTATAGAAATAAAATTTTGGCACAATATTCTATAAAAATAAAATTTTGACAAAATTTTCTATAGAAATAAAATTTTGACACAATATTCTATAGAAATAAAATTTTGACAAAATTTTCTATAGATATAAAATTTTGACAAAATTTTCAATACATCACGATTGCCACTCGTGCATAAAATGATCTACCAAAATTTGAAGAAAATGTTGCAAAAAATCTACCAAATTTAAAAATATTATTTTAAAGTTTTAATCAAATTTTCATGGTTAGTTTCATACTAAAAAGGTTTTCTTCGTATGACTGGAACGACCATTTTTAAATATCCCTTGAATTGTAAATGTGTCGAATTTTAAATATTTTAACGATTTAAGATTTCACAAGGAAGGGAAAGTTACTACTTGTAAAAAAGGAATAACATACTCACAATGGTCTTTGTTGGTTAAAATTTTATTTCTATAGAACATTTTTTTTATACACTTCACCACTACTGTGATACAGGGTATAATAAGTTTGTGCATTTGTATGTAACGCTAAGAAGGAGTAATCATAGACCAACCATTTAGTATACCATTTAGTATAGAATTAAATTCTGAGTCGATTTAGCGATGTCCGTCCGTCTGTCTGTCTGTCTGTCTGTTGATGTATTTTTGTGTGCAAAGTACAGCTCGCAGTTTTAGTCCGATTGTCCTAAAATTTGGTATAGGGTCCTGTTTCGGCTCAAAGACGATCCCTATTGATTTTGGAAAAATCGGTTCAGATTTAGATATAGCTGTCATATATATTTTTCACCGATCTGGTCATAATTGGCGTATATATCAACCGATCTTCCTCAAATTCCGTACATCCGAATATTTTATGGGTTTCGAAAAACTTGCAAAATATCAGCCAAATCGGTTCAGATTTAGATATAGCTCCCATATATAGCTTTCGCCCGATTTACACTCATTTGCCCACAGAGGCCAATTTTTAACTCCGATTTAGTTGAAATTTTGCACAGGGAGTAGAATTAGCATTGTAACTATGCGTGCCAAATTTGGTGGAAATCGGTTCAGATTTGGATATATCTCCCATATATAGCTTTCGCCCGATTTACACTCATATGGCCATAGAGGCCAATTTTTAACTCCCATTTAGTTGAAATTTTGCACAGGGAGTAGAATTAGCATTGTAACTATGCGTGCCAAATTTGGTGGAAATCGGTTCAGATTTGGATATATCTCCCATATATAGCTTTCGCCCGATTTACACTCATATGACCATAGAGGCCAATTTTTAACTCCCATTTAGTTGAAATTTTGCACAGGGAGTAGAATTAGCATTGTAACTATGCGTGCCAAATTTGGTTGAAATCGGTTCAGATTTGGATATATCTCCCATATATAGCTTTCGCCCGATTTACACTCATATGACCACAGAGGCAAATTTTTAACTCCGATTTAGTTGAAATTTTGCACAGAGAGTAGAATTAGCATTGTAACTATGCGTGCCAAATTTGGGTGAAATCAGTTCAGATTTGGATATATCTCTCATATATAGCTTTCGCCCGATTTACACTCATATGACCACAGAGGCCAAAATACCAACAATTTCCTTGTAAAATCGCCACTGCTTAGTCGAAAAGTTGTAAAAATTACTCTAATTTTCCTAAACTTCTAATACATATAAGGGGTGATACGGTCAAAATTTGGTCAAGGGAAAACGCGTGTAAATCGGTGAAATCGTTTATTTAAAAAATCAAATTAAATTTCTTTTTCAAGTTCAATTAGTATAAAATTCAGGAAAAATATTCAGTTAGGCTTTCGCTTTTCCAAATCCGAATTGCCGGGCCTCACGCTTGACACCTGCCATCAGATTTTGTACAGCCACCTTGTCCACCTTCTTCGCCGCAGAAAGCCAGTTTGCCTTGAACTGCTGCTCGTCCTTAGCAGTTTTTTTTTTTTGTCCTCTTTAGGTTCCGCTTGACAATAGCCCAGTATTTCTCAATTGGGCGGAGCTCTGGCGTGTTGGGAGGGTTCTTGTCCTTGGGAACCACCTGCACGTTGTTGGCGGCGTACCACTCCATGGCCTTTTTACCGTAATGGCAAGATGCCAAATCCGGCCAAAACAGTACGGAACAACCGTGTTTCTTCAGGAAAGGCAGCAGACGTTTATTCAAACACTCTTTCACGTAAATTTCTTGGTTGACGGTCCCGGAAGCTATGAAAATGCTGCTTTTCAAGCCACAGGTACAGATGGCTTGCCAAACCAGATATTTCTTTGCGAACTTTGACAGTTTTATGTGCTTGTAAATATCTGCTACCTTTCCCCTTCCTTTTGCCGTATAAAACTCCTGTCCCGGAAGCTGCTTGTAGTCGGCTTTGACGTAGGTTTCGTCGTCCACTACCACGCAGTCAAACTTCGTCAGCATCGTCGTGTACAGCGTCCGGGATCGCGCTTTTACCGTCGTATTTTGTTTATCATCGCGATTTGGAGTCACTGCCTTCTTGTAAGTCGATAGTCCGTCTCGTTTTTTGGCTCGATGCACGGTTGTAGACGATACACCCAGCTTATTTGCGGCATCTCGGAGAGAGAAATTAGGGTTTCGCTTGAAACTACCGGCAACTCTCTTTGTCGTCTCAGCGGCTTCCGGTTTTCGATTTCCCCCCGATCCAGACTTCCTGGCTGTCGACAAACGTTCCCCCAAACACTTTAATTACATTTGTAACGGTTGATTTGGCAACTTTTAGCGATTTTGCCAGCTTTGCGTGCGAGTAGCTCGGATTTTTGCTATGCGGAGCAAAATTTTGATACGCTGCTCTTCTTGCTTGAACGGCATTTTGACAACTGAAGAGTGAATTCCAAAATCAAAATAAGAGCAACATTCTACACACACACACCTTCAAAATGAGGGGTGTTCAGGTTTTTTAAATGCAAAATTGAAATAAATACGTCAAGTTTATATTGACCAAATTTTGACCGTACCACCCTTTATATCGAGCGATAAATCATAAATAAACTTTTGCAAAGTTTCCTTAAAATTGCTTCAGATTTAAATGTTTCCCATATTTTTTTACTAACATTGTGTTCCACCCTAGTGCATTAGCCGACTTAAATTTTGAGTCTATAGATTTTGTAGAAGTCTATCAAATTCTTCCAGATCGAGTGATATTTAAATGTATGTATTTGGGACAAACCTTTATATATAGCCCCCAACACATTTGACGGATGTGATATGGTATCGAAAATTTAGATCAGCAAAGTGGTGCAGGGTATAATATAGTCGGCACCGCCCGACTTTAGACTTTCCTTACTGGTTTTTACAAACATTGTGTTCCACCCTAGTGCATTAGCCGACTTAAATTTTGAGACTATAGATTTTGTAGAAGTCTATCAATTTCTTCCAGATCGAGTGATATTTAAATGTATGTATTTGGGACAAACCTTTATATTTATATAGCCCCAACACGATTGTGGGATGTTATATGGTATCGAAAATTTATAGTAAAATTTCCTATAGAAATAAAAATTTTGACAAAATTTCCTATAGAAATAAAAATTTTGACAAAATTTTCTATAGAAATCAAATTTTGACAAAATTTTCTTTAGAAATAAAATTTTGACAAAATTTTCTATAGAAATAAAATTTTGACACAATATTCTATAGAAATAAAATTTTGACAAAATTTTTTTTAGAAATAAAATTTTGACAAAATTTTCTATAGATATAAAATTTTGACAAAATTTTCTATAGATATAAAATTTTGACAAAATTTTCAATACATCACGATTGCCACTCGTGCATAAAATGATCTACCAAAATTTGAAGAAAATGTTGCCAAAAATCTACCAAATTTAAAAATATTATTTTGAAGTTTTAATCAAATTTTCATGGTTAGTTTCATACTAAAAAGGTTTTCTTCGTATGACTGGAACGACCATTTTTAAATATCCCTTGAATTGTAAATGTGTCGAATTTTAAATATTTTAACGATTTTAGATTTCACCAAGAAGGGAAAGTTACTACTTGTAAAATAGGAATAACATACTCACAATGGTCTTTGTTGGTTAAAATTTTATTTCTATAGAACATTTTTTTTTTAATTTTATTTCTATACATTTTTTTTTTTCAAAATTTGTTGATATAAAAAATTGAAATACCTTTTTGATGGAGAGGTATGGTTTGCAAAATCTATCAAAACATCAAGAATTCTACCAAATGTGGCAACCGTGGCCCTGATCCTTTTAAGATAAAACCGAACTAATAAGACAGGCGAAAGCCTGAAAATATACAAAGAAAAATCCGGGTATTGTCCGTCTTAAAGATTAATTTACGATAAATATAATTTGATAAAACACAACTTCATAATTCCATAAAAAAATTTATAAGATTCATTTAAGTCTTACATCCTTTATATATAAAAAAAAACCTTTTAGAATGAGTGGTCCACCTTTTATTTCAAGTGACACTTTTTACAAATTGAAGGGTATACCCTCACTTTCGCCGGCTTTTCTCCTGGTTACCAAAGTTCCCCGCTCTTGATAATCCTTGACTGATTATTTTTTCTTTCCGTGTGCCCTTGTTGCCTTGGAGGCCATTAAGTCTGGAACTCTACTTTACTATAGAAAAAGTCCCAAGAATATGCCGTGTTACGCAAACTGATGCGTAAAGAATTACCAAGTCAAAAAAATGATAATCAAATAAAAAACCGACAATTAAGGCTTACATGTTCCATAGGCAAACGAAACGATTTGAAATGCAGTAGGTAGGTGAATGGAATACATGGATATCTGCTACATGCAAGGTATCATCATCATTATCATCGACGGGTGACGGGTGTTATGCCTGGCATTTTGCATGCCTTATGGTGGCAACTATTGTTGAGTAAGAAGTGCAATGGCTTTGTCACCCACATTGACGTTATTTATCGTCCTCGATGTCAATCATAGAACACATATCCCCGACCCTCCCACCACTATCCAAAGGGTTTAATAGTAATAATAATGACTTTTTAATTAACAAATTAATACACGTTTAAGCATGCAGCACGTGACGCCACCAACGCACTTTGTTGCTCCGCCCTTGCTGATGGAAAAAGGAAGACATCAATGGATTCATAACATACAACCAACATTGCTAATGGTATCCATGTCTAGCAATCACTTGCATTGGATGCATAATGACGATGGGAGGTGGGAGGCTATACATTGTATGCATATCATGCGTATTAATTATGCGTTACGCATGCGTTTATTAATCGCTTTTTAAATATCTTAACTTTTGACAATAGTGCATCTGTAACTCTCAATAGGCACCACATTCTGACTAATGAATGCATTTTTATGGTAGAGTAACGTAACTTGATGTCTCATAGCCCTTTAATGGTAGGGAGATGTGAATTTTCTACTTGTAATGGAAGCGGGGATATTTATAAATAGCAAGTACATCATTTCAATTGACGCAATTACGCAAATGATTCACTTAATTTGGGATAATGACTTATGGGTTGTTGTCAGTATTTATGCCCCACACCGATAGAAAAATCTTTAACGAAAAGTTTCATTTAAATTGTGTGAACGTAACAATTTCTTACATAGAACATTTTTTTCTGATTCAATCACTTAATTAATTTAATTCAATATAAACAAGTATATACGGCCGTGAGTTCGGCCAGGCCGAATCTTATGTACCCTCCACCATGGATTCCGTAGAAACTTCTACGAAAGACTGTCATACTTATGTACCCTCACCATGGATTCCGTAGAAACTTCTACGAAAGACTGTCATCCACAATCGAATTACTTGGGTTGTGGTATCTTAAAACTTCTTAACATCATTTTGTAAATTGTGAGTTAGTCCATACGTGGTATATATTAGACAAAAAAGTTATGTATAGGTAAGTCTACAAAAATTACAAATCGACATGGACTTTTGCACGGTACGTAGAGAGCTAGAATTGAAATATGGGGGTCACTTATATGGGGTCTATATATAATTATGAACTTGATATGGACCAATTTTTGTGTGATTGGGGATCGATTTATCTGAGGGCTATATATAACTATAGACCGATATGGACCTAGTTAGGCATGGTTGTTAACGGCCATATACTAGCACAATGTACCAAATTTCAACTGACTCGGATGAAATTTGCTCCTCCAAGAGGCTCCAAAACCAAATCTCGGGACCGGTTTATATGGGGGCTATATATGATTATGGACTGATATGGACAACTTTTGGCATGGTTGTTAAACATCATATACTACCACCACGTACCAAATTTCAACTGAATCAGATGAATTTTGGTCTTCCAAGAGACTCCGGAGGTCAAATCTGGGGATCGGATTATATGGGGGCTATATATAATTATGGGTCTATGTGGACCAATTTTTGCATGGTCATTAGAGATCATATACCAACACCATGTACCAAATTTCAGCCGGATCGGATGAAATTTGCTTCTCTTAGAGGCTCCGCAAGCCAAATCGGGGGATCGGATAAAATGGGGGCTATATATAATTATGGACCGATGTGGACCAATTTCTGCATGGTTGTTAGAGACCATATACTAACACCATGTACCAAATTTCAACCGGATCGGATGAAATTTGATCTCTTAGAGCAATCGCAAGCCAAATTTGGGGGTCCGTTTATATGGGGGCTATATATAATTATGGACCGATGTGGACCAATTTTTGCATGGTTATTAGAGACCATATAGTAACACCATGTACCAAAATTTCAGCCTGATCGGATGAAATTTGCTTCTTTTAGAGCAATCGCAAGCCAAATTTGGGGGTCAGTTTATATGGGGGCTATACGTAAAAGTGGACCGATATGGCCCATTTGCAATACCACCCGACCTACATCAATAATAACTACTTGTGCCAAGTTTCAAGTCGATAGCTTGTTTCGTTCGGATCGACTCAGAATTTCACCACGACCCAGAATATATATACTTTATGGGGTCTTAGAGCAATATTTCGATGTGTTACAAACGGAATGACAAAGTTAATATACCCCCACCCTATGGTGGAGGGTATAATACTTTCAAAAACACATAGAAACATAATTATAAAAAAAAATAATTGATTTCTTCAATTATTTATGCATTATTATTAAACAAAATTTTGACAACAATGTCAATAAAAATAAAATTTTGCACAAATTTTCTATAGATATTATATTTTGACAAAATTTTTTACAAAAAATTTCTATAAAAATAAAATTTTGACAAAATCTTCTATAGAAATGAATATTTGCAAAATTATTCTATAGAAAATTTTTGCAAGAATTTATTATAGAAATAAAAATTTGCAAGAATTTACTATAGAAAAAAAATTTTGCAAAAATTTTCTACATAAATAAAATTTTGAAAAAAATGTCTACAGATAAAAATTTTGGCAAAATTATCTATAGAACAAAATGTTGACAATATTTTCTAAAGAAATAAAGTTTTGACAAAATTTTCTATAGAAATAAAATTTTGACAAAATTTTCTAAAAAAAATAAAGTTTTAACAAAATTTTCTATAGAAATAAAATTTTAACAAAATTTTCTATAGAAATAAAATTTTGACAAAATTTTATGTACAAATAAAATTTTGAAATATTTTCTATAAAGATAAAATTTGGACAAACTTTTCTATGGAATTAAAACTCGGACAACATTTTCTATTAAAATAAAATTTTGACAAAACTTTCTATAGAAATAAACTGTTGACAAAATTTTCTATAGAAATAAAAATGACAATATTTTCTATAGAAATACAATTCTGGCAAAATTTCCTATAGAAATAAAATGTTGACTAAATTTTCTTTAGATACAAAATTTTGACAAAAGTGTCTTTAGATATAAAATTTTGTCTAAAATTTCTATAGAAATAAACATTTGACAAAATTTTCTATGGAATAAAATTTTGACAAAATTTTTTATAGAAATTATATTTTGACAAAATTTTCTATAGAAATAAAATTTTGACAAAATTTTCTATAGAAATAAAATTTTGACAAAATTTCCTATAGAAATAAATTTTTTTTGTAGAAATAAAACCTTGACAAAATTTTCTATAGAAATAAAATCTTGACTAAATCTCCTATCGAAATAGAATCTTCACAAAATTTTCTGTAAAATAAAATCTTGACTAAATTTTCTGCAAAAATAAAATTTTGCAAAAATTTTCTATAATAATTAAATTTTCACAAAATTTTTTGAGAAATAAAAATTTTGCAAAAATTTTCTATAGTAATAAAATTTTGACAAAATTTTCTACAGAAATAAAATCTTGACAAAATTAAAAAAAAAAAACAAGTAAGTCAAGTCTAAAGTCGGGCGGGGCCGACTATATTATACCCTTCACCATTATGTAGACCAAAATTTGTGTTACCATCTCAACTCCTTCAAATTTGTTGGGAGTTATTATCAAGGTTTATATTCCCATATACAAATATTTGTTTCTGAAACGATTTGGAGACAATTTTTTGTACTTCTACAAAATCGCTATATCTAAATCTGAATCGATTTCAACTAAATTTGGCACACTTAACGATACTAACATATTAAACGTACTCCTTATGCAAACTTTAAAGCAACTCAGGCCAAAACTCTGGCTTTTGAAGTCATATAAGGGCAAATCAGACGAAAGATATATATGGGAGCTATATCAAAACCTGAACCGATTTGAACCAAATTTGGCACGCTTAACGATACTCTGAAACGTATTCCTAGTGCAAAATTTGAAGCAAATCAGGTCAAACCTCTGGCTTTTGTGGCCATATTAGTCGAAATCGGACGAAAGATATATATGGGAGCTATATCTAAATCTGAACCGATTTGGCTGATATTTTGCATATCTTACGAAAACCCCAAAATATTTGGCTGCCCGAAATTTTGAGAAAATACGTTCATAAATACGTTAATTATGACCAGATCGGTGATAAAAATATATGGCAGCATTATCTAAATCTGAATCGATTTTTTTCAAAATCAATAGCGATTGTCTTTGAGCCCATGTAAAACTTTGTGCCAAATTTCAGGACGATCGGACTTAAACTGCGAGCTGTACTTTGCACACAAAATTACATATACAGACAGACAGACGGACATCGCTAAATCGACTCAGAATTTAATTCTAAGCCGATCGGTATACTAAACGATGGGTCTCAGACGTTTCCTTCTTGGCGTTACATACAAATGCACAAACTTATTATACCCTGTACCACAGTAGTGCTGAAGGGTATAATAAATATTTGACAAAATTTTCTATAGAATTAAAATTTTGAAAAAAAATTTTCTATAGAAATAAAATGTTGACCAAATATACTATGGTAATAAAATTTTGCATAGAAATAAAATTTTGATGAACTTTTCTGTAGAAATAAAATATTTATAACATTTTCTATAGAAATAAAATATTGATAACATTTTCTATAGAAATACAATTTTTACAAAATATTCTATAAATTCAATATGAAATATTTCTTTCGAATAAAACAACGTTTGTTTACACTAACCACATTGAGCTCATTGAGCTTAACATGGAATCGGGCAGCACTCAGTGATAAGAGAGAAGTTCACCAATGTGGTATCACAATGGACTGAATAGTCTAAGTGAGCCTGATACATCGGGCTGCCACCTAACCTAACCTAACCTACACTAACCACAAAAAATTGATCAACAACTTTAAACTCAAGTAATTCGTTTGTGGATGATAGTCTTTAGAGGAACAATGGAGTATACATAATAATCGGCCAAACCAAACATTCGGCCGTATTTACTTGTCTCAGTTAATTTTTTAATTGATTATGTATTCAAATGCAAGCAAGTTTTTAATTGGAATTATTTTCGTGATATTTTTTCTGTGTATATACAAATTTAATTAAGTTTTTTTTTTAATCTTTCCTATTGGAAACATCGTATAGTTCCTACTCCCTTTTTCTATGAAACAAACAGCTTCCCATGCTAATGTTCCTTAAGCCTTTTAATTTGGCTGTCTGGTCTTCTCATCTTTAAAAAGAAAATCCCAGTATTCTTCTATTTTAATATGCTCTATTTTCATTTCGATTGATGGATTACTCTTCAAGTTCCGAAACTTGACTACCAACTACACCCGAAACATTTAATTTCAAATTCTTCGCAAGGTAAACGATCATCCATCCACTGAATGGATTGATAGGCTGACATCTAGACAATATGCCACAAAATGGATACAGAAGATACAACGGATGGACAAAATCAGTATGGTAATGGAGTAGCTGGCAAAGTTTGAGAACGACATTGTATGAATACAAAATGGAGCCGAAAGCCATGACAATATTGAGACGGATTATAATGACCAAACTGACAATTGTCATCGTAATTGTGGAGATGATAATGACGATGAGGGTTTTAGCCGGTAAAGCCGGTGATAATAATAATGATGTTTATTTTTATATTGAATAAAAAATTGAAAGAAATAAGACGACACTAAGTGTGGTTGAGTCGAAGCTAAGATACCCTTACAGATTTTCTTGATTGTGAACGAATAGACGCTCCCATGAAAACTTTGTCTTACCAATGTTGGTTCTAGACCCACACGGATGAAAAAGACTGTTTTTCATATGTTTGGCTATAAACATTATATGTTTGGAACACAAATTTTTAAACACAATATTTTTGAGTGCAAGCATATAATGTTCATAAACTAGCATAACATGTTTGGTACATAAAATGTTTGTAAATATAATATGCTTGGATGCAAACATATATTAATTTAGAAATAGCCTATAAAAATATATGTGTTTAGTAGCTTGGAGCGCTATTTAACAGGGAGCGATATTGAATTAAGTTGGTGGTTGTTGCTTGTTATTACAAAATTAACATTTTATTTTTCCTTGGGCAATTGATCAGCTACTTCTTTGATCCTTACAAACTGTGTGGTCCGCTGTTCGAATCCCCGTCCGGCAAAAGGTAAAATTAAAATAAAAAAAATCATACAATTGAATAATTTCTTCTACAATGTTTGTATTACAGAAAAAGGTGCTAAGAACTAAAAAATCTCGTGGAAGTGAGAAAGATGTGGGGGAATATACAATTGGGCAGAAACAAAATTTTGAGCATTCAGGTCGAAAACCTATGTTGTTAGCACCTATATTACCTGTTTATTTTCATAATTCATTATGATTGTAAATATATAAATAAATAAATAAAATTTTGAGAACAATATTGTTTGGGAGAATTTTTTTTAAGCATATAATATTTTTGGGTGCAAAATGCTTCCAAACATATTATATGTTCACATAATAACATATTGTTTTTTGGAAGACAACATTATTGAATTTGGATGCAAAAATACAAAATGTTTGGAACTTAGACTACCCAAACATATATTGTTTACACCAATATGCTTTCAAACATATTATATATTGGAAGAGATCAAACATATAAATGTTTGGGCAATACCCAAAAATATATATGCTTGAAGCAAAATATGTTTGGAAGTATATGTTACAGAAGCGATTTTTTGTGAGCGTGCAGATACACTGATAGGCCTACAATAGGGTGCAAATGGAGTCTTTGGTCGGGAAACGGACACAGGATTTTATTTTGAGGGACCCAAGCTCTAATTTATAATTGTACTCAGTTTGGCTACGACATTTTTCTACAATTGTTAAATCATTTCATGAGGACTCGGGCCTAAATGTTGCCCCCCCCCCATTATTAGTGTTCATCACTGATTTGGACAATATATTTCACAAATACAAACATGATGAAGATGGTTCACCACCTCTACGATCCAATTTTAATTACTTGAGTAAATTTTCGTTCATAGATACATGGTGACCGAACTCATTCGCAAGCTTATGTTTTTCATTTTTTAAATTTTTACTAATTTTCTACAGCAGTGTATATTATTATTTTTTTCATGACAACTTACCAAACATTTATTGAGGATTTTTGGAATTTTTATTTAAATTGGGGATTTTTAGGAACGAAAGCGTCTTAATTTGGAGGCATTCATAAAATTGTATTTCTATAGAAAATGTTGTCTACATTTTATTTCTATGGAAAATTTTGTCAAAATAGAAAATTTTATCAAAATTTAATTTCTAAAGAAAGTTTTGTCAAAATTTTATTTCTATGGGAAATTTTGTCAAACTTTCTATAGAAAATTTTGTTAAAATTTTATGTCTATAAAAAATATTGTCAAAATGTTATTTCTATAGAAAATTTTGTCAAAATTTAATTTCTATAGAAAATGTTGTCTACATTTTATTTCTATGGAAAATTTTGTCAAAATAGAAAAATTTATAAATATTTAATTTCTAAAGAAAATTTTGTCAAAATTTTATTTCTATGGAAAATTTTGTCAAACTTTTATTTCTATAGAAAATTTTGTTAAAATTTTATGTCTATAGAAAATATTGTCAAAATGTTATTTCTATAGAAAATATTGTCAAAATGTTATTTCTATAGAAAATTTTGTTAAAATTTTATTTCTATAGAAAATTTTGTCAAAATTTTATTTCTATAGAAAATTTTTGTCAAAATTTCATTTCTATAGAAAATTTTTGTCAAAATTTCATTTCTATAGAAAATTTTTGTCAAAATTTCATTTCTATTGAAAATTTTGTCAAAATTTTATTTCTAAAGAAAATTTTGTCAAAATTTTATTTCTAAAGAAAAGTTTCTCAAAATTTTATTCCTATAGAAATTTTTCTCAAACTTTTATTTCTATAGAAAATTTTGTGAAAATTTTATTTCTACAGAAAATTTTGTGAACATTTTTTATAATTTCTTAATTTTCAAATTTGATTAAAAAGTTAATTATCGTGTTAATTGTAAATATTTTACGAATATTTCTCTGTATATATATATCGATGTATATACCTAATGACCAAGTCAGTATACCGCCCAATATTTGTGGACAGTATAGAAGCAAATGAAAATTGTAACTATTGAACATCATAATATGCCGAAATAGTAGCAAATGATATGTGCGATTTTTTCCACTTCCCTTTTTTACGGTCTTCTTATTTTTTAAACTTTGGGTTTTTTATTTTATTTTCGTCCAATTTCAAAATATTTGCTGAGGTTTGTTGTTTTTGCTCCTACCAATCCACTGGATTACGCGTATATAAATCTAACACAAATCAAGGGATAGACATCATTTCTTTGGTGGAAACTTAAGTGTTAAGTTTAGCTCCAGTGTGATCGGTTCTTTATAAAAATAAAAAACGTATTTCTGTCGCTTTGTTTTTAAAGGATAACCTATTCATCAATAAAAAAAAATACCCTCTATACGATATCCTTGAGAAAATTTGAAAATCGTAAATCCAACAATATGAAATTCAGTGTCGGCCTTATAGTGATTGTGGGCCTTGTTGCCACCGCCAGTGCTTTGCCAGCCAAGAAAAGTATGTGTAATAAAAAATTCTAAATTCATTAGTATTTAAATTTTATAGAAAAATATTTAAATTTATTACAAGAAAAACGGTGGGAAAAATCGAAGTTAAAAAATTTAAAAAACGAAAATCTATGAGCAATTCATAATTGATTTAGACTTTAAAATGTTGAACAAAATAATTTAATAACTTTGGAAATGTTTAATTTAATAAAAATATTCATATATACTAAAAAAATCGAATACACAAAAAAATAGCAAAAATATAAACTTAGTGTTCAGAAGAATTTAAATTAGGCAGAAAAAATATCACCAAACTTTTGTCAATTAAAAATTTATTTGAATTTTAAAAATATTCAATTGTGTAAAAAGTAAAAAATCAGTTAAAAAAATTAAATGGAACAATTAAATTTTTAATTGGAACCTTTTCTGGAATATTTTTCTTCTGCGTACCAAGAGAAAATTTTTCTTTAAACCCACTGCAGAAAAAAGACCACATTTCATACAAAATTACTCAGAAAAATGTCAGCAACACTTTTGTCAATTAAAAATTTAATTGAATTTTAAAAATATGCAATTAAAAAAAAAATTAATCTAATTTGGTAGATTTGCAAAACATTCCTTTCCACCTAAGTGATGCTTCATAAAAAAAACTAATAATTCGTAAATAATAAAAATAAATACAAAAATTTTGACAACATTTTCTACAGAAATAAAATTTTGGCAAAACTTTCTATAGAAATAAAATTTTGGCAAAATGTTTTATAGAAATAAAAATTTGACAAAATTTTCTATAGAAATAAAATTTTAATAAAATTCTCCATAGAAATAACATTTTGACAACATTTTCTATAGAAATAAAATTTTAACAAAATTTTCTATAGAAATAAAATTTTGACAAAATTTTCTACAGAAATAAAATTTGGACAAAATTTTCTATAAAAATAAAATTTTGACAAAATTTTCTATAGAAATAAGATTTTAATAAAATTTTCTATAGAAATAAAATTTTGACAAAATTTTCTATAGAAATAAAATGTTGACAAAATTTTCTATAGAAATAAAATTTTGACAAAATTTTCTTAGAAATAAAATTTTAACAAAATTTTCTTAGAAATAAAATTTTGACAAAATTTTCTAAAGAAATAAAATTTTGAAAAAATTTTCTGAAGAAATAAAATTTTGACAAAATTTTTTAAAGAAATAAAATTTTGACAAAATTTTAACAAAATTTTTTTAAGAAATAAAATTTTGACAAAATTTTCTATATAAATATAGAAATAAAATTTTGACAAAAATTTCTATAGAAATAAAATTTTGACAAAATTTTCTATAGAAATAAGAGTTTAATAAAATTTTCTATAGAAATAAAATTTTGACAAAATTTTTTAAAGAAATAAAATTTTGACAAAATTTTCTATAGAAATAAAATTTTGACAAAATTTTCTAAAGAAATAAAATTTTGACAAAATTTTCTAAAGAAATAAAATTTTGACAAAATTTCTATAGAAATAAAATTTTGACAAAATTTTCTATAGAAATAAATTTTTGACAAAAATTTCTATAGAAATAAAATTTTGACAAAATTTTCTATAGAAATAAAATTTTGACAAAACTTTCTATAGAAATAAAATTTTGACAAAATTTTCTATAGAAATAAGATTTTAATAAAAATTTTTATAGAAATAAAATTTTGATAAAATTTTCTATAGAAATAAAATTTTGACAAAATTTTCTATAGAAATACAATTTTGACAAAATTTTCTATAGAAATAAAATTTTGACAAAATTTTCAATAGAAATAAAATTTTGACAAAATTTTCTACAGAAATAAAATTTTGACAAAATTTTCTATAGAAATAAAATTTTGACAAAATTTTCTAAAGAAATAAAATTTTGACAAAATTTTCTAAAGAAATAAAATTTTGACAAAATTTTCTATAGAAATAAGATTTTAATAAAATTTTCTATAGAAATAAAATTTTGGCAAGATTTTCTATAGAACTAAATTTTTACAAAATTTTTTATAGAAATCAAATTTTCTATATAAATAAAATTTTCAAAAAAAATTCTATAGAAATAAAATTTTGACAAAATTTTCTATAGAAATAAAATTTTTCAAAATATTTAAAATTTTCTCCAAAATTTTTCGTAGATTTGTTGTGGCTCGAGTGGCAACCGTCCTCTAGCTACCTGCAAGCCCATGTTGTATCCTAAAATTTTGATAAAATAATATTTGTTATTAAATGAAAAAAAATATTTTAATATATGGTCCCTTCTCCCTTGTTCCCTCGCCCTTTTAGGAATGGTTTATTATCAACAACCAGCCCAATATTATGCCACACCTCAACGTATGATGTATGTTCAATATGTACAACCTGCTCGCCCTTATGCTCGCTCCACACAAGCTGCCGAAGCTTTGGTCGCTGGTGAGACCGTTGCCACTGGCACTTATTTGAATGGTAAGTGAAACAATCAAGGCCTTCTATTCCCTTCTCTAATCTTTGCTATTACTTCGATAGATTGTAACCATGAAGAAGCTGACATTGCCGCTGCTGGTCCAGCTGTTGATGTGGCCGTTGAACATGGTGAAGATGTGTTGAGTGAAGCTTCCGCTTATCCTGCTGCTAGCGATGAAGTCCCAACCGTTGTTTCTGCTGCCGTACCCGCTGAGGTTGATGTTGTTAACGAAGAGAATGAGGTGGCTGATGAATCTGCTAAAGCTCCACGTGATTATAATTTTGAAGCTGCTGCCGCTGCCGAAGAAGCTGCTGCTGCCGCCGCCGCTGCATCTGAAGAAAGCACTTTCATTGCCGAAGCCGAACAAACTGCAGCTGCTGAAATTCCCACTGTTGAAGTAGAAACTCCCGTCATCGTTGAATTACCTGCTCCAGCTCCAATTGCCCCAGTAGCTAAGCCAGCCAAACGTTATTTGCCTTCCAAAAAGAAGGTTTTCGTTCAATTGGATCAATCGGCTGAGTCACAAGAAGACACTGGCCTTGCTGTAGCCGATCTTGAGGATGAGGAAGAAGAATACATTCCCGTTGCTGCCGTAGCTGCTCGTCGCCCAGTAGCCAAGAAACCCACTAAGGCTGCCCCTGCATCTGGCAAACCCCAAAAGCCCCTCCCTGCTGGTACCTTCTTCCCCATCAATTTCGGTGGTACCTCCGGTGGTGCTATTGCTATTGCCAATTCCTTTAGCACTGGTGAAGGCGGTTCCGCTACCAGCCATGCCATCGCCTATGGTTCACCCGATGGAGCTCGTACCCGTGCCCGTCCCAGCAAATTCCATTAGAATTTTATTCTAAATGACTGCTGCCTAGGCATTTAATTCTAAACAAAAATTCGAAAATTTTGTTTAAGCCCTATAGCTGCCTCCCACCACCTCATAAGGATCTTTGTATAGAATCCTTTCAATTGTGTATGAAGATTTTTATTGATATTCCATTATTCACCTTTTAAATTATTTCTTTTTTTTTAATAATTTTTAGTCCAATTGTAAACGAAAATTCGATAAACGAACAAAAAAATAAATAAAATCAAAGTTTATCCTTTACATATATATTTTTTATATTTTTTTTATTTCAATATCAAATTTTGCAAAATGTTACATCTATAAAAAAATTTTGCAAAATTTTATTTCTATAGAAAATTTTGTCAAAATGTTAATTCTATAGAGAATTTTGTCAAAATTTTAATTCTATAGAAAATTTTGTCAAAATTTTATTTCTATAGAAAAGTTTGTCAACATTTTATTTCTAAAGAAAATTTTGTGCAAAATTTTATTTCTATAGAAAATTTTGTCAAAATTTTATTTCTATAGAAAATTTTGTCAAAATTTTAATTCTATAGAAAATTTTGTCAAAATTTTATTTCTATAAAAAATTTTGTCAAAATTTTATTTCTATAGAAGATTTTGTCAAAATTTTAATTCTATAGAAAATTTTGTCAAAATTTTAATTCTATAGAAAATTTTGTCAAAATTTTATTTCTATAGAAAATTTTGTGCAAAATTTTATTTCTATAGAAAATACTTTGCAAAATTTTATTTCTACAAGAAATTTTGTGTAAAATTTTATTTCAATTCAAAATTTTTGCAAAATGTTATTTCTATAAAAAAAAAATTATTTCTATAGAATTTTTTTTCCAAAATTTTGTCTGTAGAAAATTTTGTAAAAATTTTATTTGTTGTTAAAACACATATACCAAGATAATGTACCAAATTTCAAGCGGATGACATGAAATTTGTTCCTCAGAGAGGATCCATTTGGGAATATGGCTCATTTGCGATATCATCTGAACTACATCAATAAAAATTACTTGTGCCAAATTTGTGTATATCTTGATTTCTACGAAAAAGAGCGTGACGGACATCGCTAAATCGATTCGAACGACGAGTCGACTTCTCCATAACCAAGAATTTACAGTGATATCACTCAAAATTGGATATCCACTGTCCTCTGATTTGTGAGGTGCCCATTAATGAGAGCTAAAATTTTAATGTACTTTATGGTGTTAGAAGGTTTTGAAGGTATTCATTTTTGTGCTCAAGGCCAAGTCACTTTTGAACTCCAAAACATATTCTTCACAAATCTCACCGATTAACATTAATATGTTTCCGTAACGACAACTTATCTTACAGTGCCAATGTGTTGTGTTATTCCCCTAATGGGTTAATATTAATTTAAAAATTATCCTGGAACTCAAAATCAATTTCCTCGACACTACGGGAAATGGAGCAAATTACCCTATGGGAAATAGATCAATACCAAGACAGGTATATAACTAGTCCATGCTGTTTATGGACCAGTCCCTGGGGGCTAATCACGGCATCCGATATCGAGAATTTCTGATCGAAATCTAAATATCGAATATAAATAAAAGTTAAACAAAAATTAGTCATAGCCGAGTTCGGGAGCGAGCATCCTAGCTTGGCAAAAACCCATATAGAAAGTGTACAGGCAGGGGCGATATCCAAGAGATTTTGATCATTCACTTACCGTATCATACCATGACAACATAACGCTCCTGGACCACCATGTAAGAATAGTGAATGATGAAAGCTTCCACCGGCCAAAAGGTTAAAGACGGCAGACATTTGTAACTTACAGCCTGTTTCTGTATGTCGAACGGGCTCTATGGATCGACTGAAATACACACAAACAGTTAATTTTTGGTTATAAATTCAGCTGTTTATTTCCATTTCAGTCGATCGATAGAGCTTGTTCGACATACAGAAACAGGCTGTTAAACTAACTTAATTTTGTCATTTCAATTTGTTCTGCTTCTTTTTTTGCTGTTGGCAATGCCCGAGATGCCCGAATGCCCAAACTTTTAATCGTATCGACAATTTTTTCGATACGATTATGAATTCGATATCAAATGCCGTGTTCTTATCAAAACGTCTGGAGGGGACCGGTCACTTTAACATGGATTTGCCATTGGACTCATTCCAATGGAACCAATATATGAACATTTAAAATTGCGACAAACTAGAGCACCGTTACCAGTCATATGATAAGTCCTTCAGTGGCAATTTAAACCACTTTTCCGTAGGATATATAACATTTTACTACTGACAACCACTATGAGGCCACGGTTGCCACTAGTTCTAAAAATAACCTAACAAAATTTGAAATTTATTTTTTATTTGTATAGAAATAAAACAAAATAAAAATTCTTGCAAAATTTTATTGCTAAAAAAAATATTTTGAAGTTTTTTATAATTTTTTTTATTATTTCTGTAGAAATAAGACAAAATAGAAAGTAGAAAAATTTTATTTCTATAGAAAATTTTTCCAAAATTTTATTTCTATAGAAAATTTGGTCACAATTTTATTTCTATAAAATTTTTTGCAAAATTTTAGTTCTATAGAAAATTTTTGCACAATTGTATTTCTATAGTAAATTTTGCCAAATTTTTTTTCTATAGAAAATTTTACCAAGTTTTATTTCCATAGAAAATGTTGCCAAATTTTTATTTCTATAAAAAAAAATTTTTCAAAATTTGATTTCTATAGAAAATTTTGCCAAAATTTTATTTCTATAGAAAATTTGGTCACCATTTTATTTCTATAAAAAATTTGGTCAAATTTTTATTTCTATAGAAAATTTTCTCAACATTTTATTTCTATAGAAAATTTTCCCAAAATTTTATTTCTATAGAAAATTTTCCCAAAATTTTATTTCTATAGAAAATTTTCCCAAAATTTTATTTCTATAGAAAATTCGGTCACAATTTTATTTCTATAAAATTTTTTGCAAAATTTTAGTTCTATAGAAAACCTAACAAAATTTGAAATTTATTTTTTATTTTTATAGAAATAAAACAAAATAAAAATTCTTGCAAAATTTTATTGCTAACAAAAATATTTTGAAGTTTTTTTATCTTTTTTTTATTATTTCTGTAGAAATAAAACAAAATAGAAAGTAGAAAAATTTTATTTCTATAGAAAATTTTTCCAAAATTTTATTTCTATAGAAAATTTGGTCACAATTTTATTTCTATAAAATTTTTTGCAAAATTTTAGTTCTATAGAAAATTTTTGCACAATTGTATATCTATAGTAAATTTTGCCAAATTTTTATTTCTATAAAAAAAATTTGTCAAAATTTGATTTCTATAGAAAATTTTGCCAAAATTTTATTTCTATAGAAAATTTGGTCACCATTTTATTTCTATAAAAAATTTGGTCAAATTTTTATTTCTATAGAAAATTTTCTCAACATTTTATTTCTATAGAAAATTTTCCCAAAATTTTATTTCTATAGAAAATTTTCCCAAAATTTTATTTCTATAGAAAATTTTCCCAAAATGTTATTTCTATAGAAAATTTTCCCAAAATTTAATTTCTATAGAAAATTCGGTCACAATTTTATTTCTATAAAATTTTTTGCAAAATTTTAGTTCTATAGAAAACCTAACAAAATTTGAAATTTATTTTTTATTTTTATAGAAATAAAACAAAATAAAAATTCTTGCAAAATTTTATTGCTAAAAAAAATATTTTGAAGTTTTTTATCATTTTTTTATTATTTCTGTAGAAATAAAACAAAATAGAAAGTAGAAAAATTTTATTTCTATAGAAAATTTTTCCAAAATTTTATTTCTATAGAAAATTTGGTCACAATTTTATTTCTATAAATTTTTTTGCAAAATTTTAGTTCTATAGAAAATTTTTGCACAATTGTATTTCTATAGTAAATTTTGCCAATTTTTTTTTTCTATAGAAAATTTTACCAAGTTTTATTTCCATAGAAAATGTTGCCAAATTTTTATTTCTATAAAAAAAAATTGTCAAAATTTGATTTCTATAGAAAATTTTGCCAAAATTTTATTTCTATAGAAAATTTGGTCACCATTTTATTTCTATAAAAAATTTGGTCAAATTTTTATTTCTATAGAAAATTTTCTCAACATTTTATTTCTATAGAAAATTTTCCCAAAATTTTATTTCTATAGAAAATTTTCCCAAAATTTTATTTCTATAGAAAATTTTCCCAAAATGTTATTTCTATAGAAAATTTTCCCAAAATTTAATTTCTATAGAAAATTCGGTCACAATTTTATTTCTATAAAATTTTTTGCAAAATTTTAGTTCTATAGAAAACCTAACAAAATTTGAAATTTATTTTTTATTTTTATAGAAATAAAACAAAATAAAAATTCTTGCAAAATTTTATTGCTAAAAAAAATATTTTGAAGTTTTTTATCATTTTTTGTATTATTTCTGTAGAAATAAAACAAAATAGAAAGTAGAAAAATTTTATTTCTATAGAAAAATTTTCCAAAATTTTATTTCTATAGAAAATTTGGTCACAATTTTATTTTTATAAATTTTTTTGCAAAATTTTAGTTCTATAGAAAATTTTTGCACAATTGTATTTCTATAGTAAATTTTGCCAAATTTTTTTTTCTATAGAAAATTTTACCAAGTTTTATTTCCATAGAAAATGTTGCCAAATTTTTATTTCTATAAAAAAAATTTGTCAAAATTTGATTTCTATAGAAAATTTTGCCAAAATTTTATTTCTATAGAAAATTTTCCCAAAATTTTATTTCTATAGAAAATTTTCCCAAAATGTTATTTCTATAGAAACTTTTCCCAAAATTTTATTTCTATAGAAAATTCGGTCACAATTTTATTTCTATAAAATTTTTTGCAAAATTTTAGTTCTATAGAAAATTTTTGCACAATTGTATTTCTATAGTAAATTTTTGCACAATTTTTTTCCATAGAAAATTTTGCCAAAATTTTATTTCCATAGAAATTTTTTGTAAAAATTTTATTGCTATAGAAAATTTTTTTCAAAATTTTATTTCTGCAGAAAATTTTCTCAAAATTTTATTTATATAGAAAATTTTCCCAAAAAATTATTTCTATAGAAAATTTTGTCAAAATGTTATTCCCGTAGAAAATTTAGTCACAATTTGATTTCTATAAACATTTTTGGTAAATTTTATTTTTATAAAAAATTTAGTTAAATTTTTATTATTAAAGAAAATTTTATTTCTATAGGAAATTTTCCCAAAATTTTATTTCTATAGGAAATTTGGTCACAATTTTATTTCTATAGAAAATTTTGCAAAAATTTATTTCTATAGAAAATTTTTGCACAATTCTATTTTATAGTAAATTTTGCCAAATATGTTTTTTTTTTTTCTATAGAAAACTTTTCCAAAATTGTATTTCCATAGAAAATTTTTCCAAAATTGTATATAATATTATTGCTATAGAAAAGTTTTGCAAAATTTTATTTCTGCAGAAAATTTTCTCATAATTATATTTACATAGAAAATTTTCCCAAAAATGTATTTCTATAGAAAATTTTGTCAAACTTTTATTTCTATAGAAAATTTTGTCAAAATTTTATTTTTATTTATTTTATTTGATTGCTATAAAAAATTGAATATTTACCAAAAAATCAAGAATTCTGTGGCAACCGTTTATGGGGCATAATAGACTCAACATCCCCTCAAAATCCATATTTTCGAGTTTTTAAATCTCTTTTTATAAGGCAAATGACACTTGTGATCTATTTAAAGTGGATTTTGAAAGTCTAATGTGAATGGCTTATAAGACATTAATGCATCTCTGAATATACATAAAAATAAAATAAAAAATAAAAATCACTGGAATCACTAGCCTACAAGAATAGCAAGTTTATGACTGCTGAAAAATAGTAACCAAATGTTCGCCATTAATAGCTGTTTTTTTCTTATGATATTTCATTTCATTTTATTGAGTACCTACACAATAAGATTAAAATCTTATAATTACAGTGCAGGATTATAAAACAGGATATTAAAACATCTCATAACAACCTTAGATATTCTTGATATTTTCATGAGAACCTTAGTATTTTTGTTTTTTAATTAGTCTTTCCGATTATATAATTCCGTATATTACCTATACCATACTGTTATGTATGGTATAGATAATATATAATAATGGTTATCTCCGCTATTATCATCAAGCTGCAATCATCCTTATCTAAAAGGGGTCAAGCTGCAACCCTCGTTTATAAAATACCCCAAATATTTTTTTTTTTTCAAAAAGGGGAAGTTCAATTTCTTTTATTTATATTTATATATATATATATATATTTCATTCATTTTTTTTTTCATTTACATTTTCTTGCTTCATCAATGTAACATAACATTTAAAGAGGTGCTCTTTTGTCTTCAACGTAATTACTTTGTTTTTGTCTTTACTCTGATTTTATCATTGAAAGTGTATTTGTTATTATTAGCATATAAAAAAGAATTTTTAATAAAACTTTGCACTGATCGTCTTTTAAATAACACATCTAAAACAATCATTTATGAAATTTCCCCATAGGAAATATCATATATTGCCAGATATATTCGATTTTATCGAATTTTTCGAAAAATCAATTTTATCGATTCTCATGACATTTATTCCACAGTAGTGGCACATGCTATAATAAATCAACAGAATATACATTTAAGAGAGTGCTATTCAAAAAACGAGCAATGTCTTGATGTTTAAACCATATTAAAAAAATGGAATTAATATATTTTCATTTAACGATTGGAGTTTTGTTTTTTTTTTTTACAAATACAAATTAAGAATTTTTTAAGAACTAAAATGAAAAGTTGTTGTTTATGTGTATGTTTTGTTGTTTTAAAGTAAACTAAAATATGAACAATCAACATTTTTGGAAAGAAACAATAATGTGACTATAGAATGGAATATTTTTTTTTTTTTTTGTAGTAATAGAAACCCCTGAATATTAAACTAAATAAGAGGAAAGTTTACACTATTAAACTGAAATACAAATCCAGCCAATAAACAAAGCACAAAGTAAAAAATACTATCAGTAACCATATTTATCCTGAAGAGATGACATTACATCATTCGCTAAATTGCTAAGACGGCCTGCAACTTTATGAACACCTTGTCGAACACTTTCCTTTACATCATCGATATCGGGAGCTTGGAAATTTACCACTCCAGTATTATAACCTAGTAAAATAAAGGTAAAAAATATATTTATTACAATATACATTAACTAAAGGTGAGTATTAAGTTCGAGTTTAGCCGCTAAAATCGTCATTTTTTCACTAAAGTGAAAACTAAATCATTAAAAAAGCCATAAAATTATACATATTTGTTGCAGATTTCATTATAACTTGATGGGGAATAGACCAAAGCAAATTTTTACAAAGTTTATATTCCTTAAAATGAATTATTAAAGAAAAGTAATTGCGAAAAATGACAATTTTATCGGCTAAACTCGAACTTAATACCCATCTTAAAGGTATAAAAATCTCATTGCATATACTTCAAGAGAGGCACATCTAAAAACCACAAAATAAACTCAAAAAATAATTACCCTTAACATTATTTGCCACCAAAAACAAATAGTCTCTTGTTTGGCTGTGGTTTTTATTTAAATCCCAATTCCTTATATTTCTAAACATGCCTCTCTTGAACTTGAACTCGTTGATATTTATTTACCTCTTGATCCTCGACTTTGTTGACTTGAACTATCTCCAAAGTAATCAGCAGATGAGATGGAAGTTGATCCTTGGAATCTGGATAAATTAGATGAATTATCATTTCTTGATTGACTATCCGAAAAGAATTGATCAGATCCGAAACCTTTGGCACTGCCAAATTTCTTTTGGGCCGATGTATCATCAAAACTACTATTGGAATTATTTTTGCTACTTTGCGTTTTACGTGAATAGCTATTTTCATAAGAGCTACCAGATGATGTTGAAGATTTTGGTTTAGATTTTATATCACTCTCATGACTGTTAAACATTGATGTGATATTCGAATGTGTTGAACCAATGGGTTCGATTGTTTCAAACCCCATCATTTCCAATTCTTGCTTATCAACTTTGCTACTGGCTGTTGACGAAGAGAAACCACCATTACCACTTCCGCTATACATACTGGTGGAATAGTCATTAAAGAAGCTATCATTATCAAATGCTGATAATTTGGATGACATTTGCGATGATGATGATGTGTTAGAGGACTTGGGGGCAGGAGCCTGTTGAATTGTTTCCATGTCACTCAAGACTGAATGGGAAATATCAGCGTTACTGTCAACGAAAAATAATAAGGATTATTAAGATTTCAGTATGATAGATATAAATATTCAGAGTCTCTACATAAAAGAGTACATTGTAATTTATATAAATTGGCCGCTTTGTGGCTTTAATTTACAAAATGAAAATAAAAATAAATAAAATGAGTAGTTTTCCAATTTCATTGCAAATGATTTTTTTCGTAAGATTTCATGGAATGCCAATGATTTATTTGGCGAACAAAATGCATAAAGGTGTACGGTACATATCTAATAAAGACAATTCCACCTTTTTTTAACCATTGCTTTTCATATTTGAGACCTTTTGCTTTACTTACCCTTTCAAATTGAAACCCATACCCAAACGTTCCATTTGTTTGGCCTTGGCCGGATCTATAGACTTCAATCTAGCCTCTTCTTGATTCTTTTTCAAAGATAGGTCTTGATAGGCTAAACGCATGCTGGCCACAGATTCAATTTCTTCTTCAGCCGTTAGAGGTTTATCAGGCACGATGGGAGACTCTTTAAGCTGATTAGCCATATTGGCGCGTTGTTCAATTTCGGCGAAATTGGTTTTAACTTTGGTGGCACCTAAACCACCGCCCATTTTACGCGCACCCATCTGTCAAAAAGAAGAAATTTATTAGAACAAAAGCCATTAGCCCAAACAAAAACTTACCCCTCCTTTTTTTGGTTGAATTTTGCGGACCCCTATGGAGGGTGTTAGTGTGGTTGGCGCATTAACAACAGAATTTAATAGATCTACGCTGGGAGCACCTGTGGATTGTTTATCAACGGTGGGTACAACCGGTGTTGAAGGCTTCAAAGAAATATCAATCTATGTTTATAGAAAATCAATTAGAAAAGCAAAATTATAAAAAAAAAATCAAAATGTAAGCATTTAATTTTTGTGGTTACACCAGAACAGAACAGGCTGCGGAACGGTCTTAATTTCTAAGTACTTACAATTCAAATGGTATCGTATTATCAAACAATCAACAATTTTTAAAAATACATAACAATTGAGAAGTCCCCGCCCTAACACATACACACATACGCGTCTTGCCAAATTTAAAAATTTCCATCTTTGCCAATCCGAAACTAATTTCAGTTTTGAAGAGCAAAAGAGCAAATTATACTACGAAAAGTTAAAACTTCCCTACAATCAGTGTATAAGCCTTGAGGGGAATTATGTTGAATTACAAAAAAAAAAAAACAAATTTTACTAAGGAAGGGGACTTTTCAATTGATCTGCTATATACATATATCATATATGATGGGGGGTATTTGTTAACCTTACCTTTTCGTTATTGCTTTGAATATTGTTATTATCGAAAAATGCATCCTTATTGTTATCATTATGGCATTGGTCAAAGAAGTCCACTTCTTTGGTGTTATCATTACTTTCATTTTTATCTGTTGAACCATCCAAAAATAGCTGTAAATTGAAATGATGATGGCAATAAAGCCATGATACATAATTTTTAATATGGAACACAAGCAATTAGTTAATGTTTTAGCATAAAAACAAAAAAAGGGGGAAACATCATATCACAAAAAATTTGTTATTTCACAAAAGAAAACAAAAAACTAAAGCCTTCGATTTCCTTCATTAACTTCCTACACTCACCTTGGTTCCATGCACTTTCATTGCTTGCTGGGCCAATTGAACCAATTTATCGCGATATAATTGAGCAGCTCGAGAATTATATTTTTGCTGAGCATCTGTGGTATTACAATTATGCTGACGAAAGAAAGCATTGGCATTGGCATTACCACCAACTTGCATTTGACGTAATTGCAACCATGTCCAATTTGTATCCAATTGAGTTGAGCGTACAAAAGTCAAATGAACACCAAGACTACGATGTACTGCCGAACAATCGATGCAGATGAAAACACCATAGGTTACAGTAGCCCAGGTGGGTGCTTTAGCGCCACAATCAAAACATGCCTGTAAATAAAATCGAAAGGGATTATAATGAATGATCGATCAGAGATTATGAAACTACATATACAACTTTTGTTGTGAATCGTTTTATATATGTAAGTATAGTTAGACCGATATGTAGACTATTTTTGTGTGATTGTGGGAAAATATATACTGACCTGACTTGCCGTAAAATAAAATAAAATCTGAAGACCACTTACAGCTTATACAGTGGCTATATCTAAATATGTACGTATTAGGACCGATGTCTATCATACCGAGCTTTTGGAGGTCCTATTTTTTACATGATTGTTAGAGGGTGGATAATAAAGTCAATCACTGAATTCCATGTGAATAAGAAGACAACAGCCAAACGGTTTATATGGAAGATACATATAACCAAGGACTATTTTTTGTGTGTTACGGGAAAGCTGCACGAAATCGAATCTGGAAATTGTTTTTAACGCAATCGAAAATAAAACCATAAATGCAGAACAAAATTACAACTTTTTTTTTGGCGAAATTTATTACAACTTGGTAGGAAATGATCCCAAGCAACAATTGAAAATTTTATATTCTTTAAAATGAATTATTAAAGAAAAGTAACCGTAAAAAATGGCTATTTTAGTACGATAATGTTAACTTAATACCGGCCTAATCTTAAGAAACAGAAAATCGATTTATATGGGGGCTATATGGGGTTCTTTTGTGATAGTTAGGGGATTCGTATTAAAAGGGTCACGAAATGGAATCTGGAAGTTGTTTTTTACACAAGGACATTTGAGAGCCGGTTGAAGCTACCAAGAATTTGTTGTCACAATTGTGGATGGAGTAAAGATGATGTGCTTAGAATACAATGGAAGTCGTGGTGACTATGTTAGGGATATAATGATTTATGGAAATGACTTTGGGCGTCTTCTGCGGACTGCAAACAAACCAAACTGATATGGAACGACAAGTGTAGTGTAGTAGTGATGGCGACTGATAAAGAAGATTTGAGACCACTAATAGGCACCATAACAGAACATAACACACTTGGGAAAACACATGGTAAGGATTGGCTGAATGAATGATAATATTTCTAGATGGTGTCTGAACCCGGAGGCAACGGAAGATTCCTACCATTTTCTGTGCCAGTGTCCAGCATTATCTTTTGGAAGAAACAATATCCTGGGCTCCTTTTTCTTTCAGGATATTACCGATGTACGGGACTGTAATCTAAAGGATATACTTGCCTTCATCAAGGCTTCGGGATAGAAGACCTAGAAAGGTCCTTTTCAGTGTCCAGCATTATCTTTTGGAAGAAACATGATACTATTACCGATGTACGGGACTGTAATCTGAAGGAGACACTTGCATTTACCAAGGCTTCGGGATGGAAACTAGAAAGCTCAATTTGGATTTCGTGTGGAAACGAAGACCTAGAAAGGTCCTTTTCAGTGTCCAGCATTATCTTTTGGAAGAAACATGATACTACTACCGATGTACGGGACTGTAATCTGAAGGAGATAATTGCGTTTACCAAGGCTTCGGGATGGAAACTAGAAAGCTCAATTTGGATCTCGTGTGGAAACGCTAATACGATTGATGAAGAGGAGAGAGAACAACTATGAGAAATTACAATGGCATACCCAACCCCTTTTTCCACGGGTTGGCTTCATGCTCTATAGGCTAACCTAACCATGTTGGGGATAGTCTGCTGGAAGTTAATTCCATTTCCCTGAGGCTCAAAATGCAAGATGGTTAGG
The DNA here is from genome assembly GCF_050003625.1 of Haematobia irritans. Classification (NCBI taxonomy): domain Eukaryota; kingdom Metazoa; phylum Arthropoda; class Insecta; order Diptera; family Muscidae; genus Haematobia; species Haematobia irritans. Next base: position 11,581,331 of record NC_134400.1, read on the forward strand.
TATTTCATTTTCTCTTTGTTTGTGGCATTATTACTGGAGATTCAAGTAAGGCAGCAGGAAAGGAATTTCTTTGAAATAAGGCCAAGCTATTTACGGTATAGTATGATATGGCAGCTAAAATAGTGTTTAGCAAATCGCAAGAATTTCTTCTACATATTATTATAATTTTCCTATATAGACTAATTGGACAAAAAGATTAAGAGAAATGGTATTATATTATGAAAAGAAATTACCAGATACCAATCTCTACAAGCCTAGCTATACAAATTTAATCGCAAGCTAAATTTCCATAGCCTCCATTATGGATCTGGAGGGAGGTAGGCGATTAATTTTGGGTCTTGTAAGCCAATTTCCTATTGAAATTGCATACGCGAATATTTTCCAATTTATTTTTTTATTACAAAATGAAAATTCTCTTAATTCAATTTCAATTTTAACTTCTCATTAATAGGCTGGCAATATGCCTTTTTTTAGTTTATATTTTTTTAGGGTTAAGAAACCATAGATAAACCGAAATATTGCAATATCGAATATCGGAACATGGGGTATAACATTGGGAGCCACCGTGGTGTGTGTTCACACCCAGTTTTGACCAAACACCAAAGAGTTTTTCAGCGTTGAATTATCCCACCTCAGTAATACTGGTGATATTTCTGAGGGTTTCAAAGGTTCTCTAAGTGGTCTCACTACAATATGGAACGCCGTTCGGCTATAAAATGGAGGGCCCTTGTCATTGAGCTTAACATAGAGAAGTTCACCACTGTGGTATCACAATGGACTGAATAACGAAGTCTAAATGAGCCTGATACATCGGGCTGCCACTATACCTAACCTAACCTATGATTCATTTTGGGTATTATATGCCAACTTCATATAGAAATTTCATACCCGAATATTCTCCAATATATATTTTTTTATTACCTCAAAATCAAAATACTCTCGGACGTCAATTCCAATTTCAGTTTTAACTTCTCATTAAGTAGGAATATTGCCAAAATTTTATTTTATATGTTTTTGGGTTAAGAACCCATAGCTAAACGGAAATATTTCAACACCAAATATCGGAACATGAACCAGAACTTTTGTCCTCTTCAAACAATTTGATAACATATTTCTGAACGTATCAACAAACGTGTCGCCTTCAAATTTCAGGGTTCAGCAATCAAGCATGGAATAACTTAACAGATAGTTAAGCCCACTTTGGCTATTAGCATTTTAACTAAAATGGCCAAGTACAGCAAATGGAAAAATCCATAATTCGAAATCAACCCTAACACTTCTTCTTACTTCCTTCATCACTCCGCCACTCAATACCTACCTTATTTGCTGGCTGTGACCTTAGGCGACTAAAAACGGCTTCCATCTCCTGTTTTGTTGGTCCAGCTGCTGTAGAATTCGCCATGTTGAACTCAATTATATTTATTAATACACTATTCCGTAAATACTTGGCCAAACTAATATAGGACAAGCAACAATTATTAACGAAAAAAGAAGGAAGTTTTTATTTCTTTCTAGGTATACGAATATGAAGGCTGATTATGATTTTGGTGTATTCTGGGACTTTCGTTGTTTTTTTTTTTTTTTTTGATGAACTCAAAACTTCTTGGATTTGCAAATTTCTAGTTTTCGTTGTTGATTTTTTTTTCTTTATCTAGTAAAGGCAACATAAAAGTTTAAATGGAATTGTAAAAAAAATAAGTTTTCGTTCTTTTCAAAATGTGATTTCTTTTAATTAATTTTTTACGTGTGTTTCTTCTTATTGTGACGTGTAGAATATTGTTGAGGTGATTATGAGTGTCCGAATAACGGTTACTTAATAGAATAATGTCAGCTGTTTTGTATTAATTATTTACAATTTATACCCACATGATACAACAAAGTGGTAGTTGTGCTTCACTAGACACGAAATCTCTCTATTTAGAACCAAAAACTCTTTACAAATCTCAAGTGTTCAGAGTAGCAAAATAACGAGATTTCGTAGATTTGAGGATTTAACAGCTGTTTGTAAATATATAAATACAAACACAAACCCGTATGTATACACGTACACACACATTCATCTACAAGGAAAATTGGAACAGGGTTGCAAAAAGCGCATTTTTAGTACTAAACCCACAGTTGTACAAGGCAGTATAGGAGATTTTGAAAGAGATTTTGTTGAAATCCTGTATGAGCTAGCTGATATTTGCCTATTGCAAATCTACTGAGATCTAGGCCAAAATCCTCGTTTACGAGGATTTCGTGTCTAGTGCGAATGTAGAATTAATTAAGATTGGTACCAGGGATGGAAAATGAAGTACTTTAGTACTTTTTTCAACACTTTTTCACCTTGTTCAGCACCGTAATACCACCGCGATGATTTATTACCTTTTGTGACATTTTTGAGCCGATATAAGATTTATGGTACAATAGCTTTAACAAAATGTTGTAACAAACTTATTTGCTCATAGTCTTACATATTTGGCAAAATAGACAAGTTTATGTGGGAAGAGAATCTCGATTTTGTAAAACCGATAGTTAAAAACACGATTTTCTTGAATTTCAGCATTGTTTTAGTTTGAAGAATGCATACGATTCTATATTACGCTTCCATACGAACACTTCCTAGATAAGTAGTTATCGATCACGTATTAAAATAATGCGAACCATTTCAGTCACAATCGAAACTTGAGACAAAAACAATCTAACAACATTTGGAGAAAATCTTATCAAAATCAACCATCAAATATTATTTTGCAAAAATTTATTTATTCAAAAAGTTTTGTCAAAATTTTATTTCTACAGAAAATTTTGTCAATTTTATTTCTTTTGGAAAATGTTGTCAAAATTTTATATTATTTTTGTCCAGATTTTTTTCCTATAGAAAATTTTGCCAACATTTTATTTCTATAGAAAATGTTGTCAAGATTTTATTTCTATGAAAAATGTTGTCAAAATTTTATATCTATAGAAAATTTTGTCAAAATTTTATTTTAAGAGAAAATTTTGTCAAAATTTTATTTCTATAGAAAATTTTGTCATAAGTTTTTTCTACAGAAAATTTTGTCAAAATTTTATTTCTATAGAAAATTTTTGTCAAAATTTTATTTCCATAGACAATTTTGTCAAAATTGTATTTCTATCGAAAATTTGTCAAAATTTTATTTCTATAGAAATTTTTGTCAAAATTTTATTTCTATCGAAAATTTTATCAAAATCGTATTTCTATAAAAAAATTTTGTAACCGCGAAAACTTCAACGCGAAAAGCGAACATAGTACTGACCTTAACATTAAAATGTAAACAAAACAAATAGAAAATATTTAATATCTTTTGTTTACATGTAATTTTGTTGTTTTTATTTTTTGTAATACTGTTAGCAGTGATGGCTTGTTGTGGTTGGTTTAGTAAATTTACTTTTTTCTTATTTTGTCCTTTTTATACCCTGCGCCACACTGTGGAACAGGGTATTATAAGTTAGTGCATATGTTTGCAACACCCAGAAGGAGACGAGATAGAGACATAGTGTCTTTGGCAAATATGCTCAGGGTGAGCTCCTGAGTCGATATAGCCATGTCCGTCTGTCTGTGAACAGATTTTTGTGATCAAAGTGTAGGTCACAGTTTTAGTCCAATCGACTTCAAATTTGGCACAACCCAATAAACACAAACGTTTGAAAAATGCTAAATTTCAACAACTTTTCAAACATTTTTTCAAAGGATTAGGGTAATATTCAAGTTGAGAAATTGTTGAGAAAATCGCGTTCTCAACAAAAAAAAAGACATTACCCTCAACAGTGAAATTCAACACATTAGCAATAATATCTCAAGTGTTATCCTCAAATTGAAATGCATAGCTACTCAATAATTTGTCAAACAATTTTCGATACGAGTCAAATTCAAAATTAACATCGTTGCAAATACTTTTCAACCTAAATTTGTATGAATGGTATCCCCACTTCAAATTGAAAGTCAAAGCCAAAATTCTATGAATTTTGTATAATTTATTTATTTTCATCAAAATAAAATATATAATAATACACTACACTACATAATACACTACAATACCAATTGATAAATAATAATCTTATTAAACATATCAACAAATAAGAAAAAAAAACAAAACAAAACTTTAAATATCTTAAACATTATTAGTAAACACTTTTGCATTGATAATTCGATTTCCTTCCTTTTGGTGTCATAAAACAGCATTAAAATTTATTAACATGCGGGCAATTTGAAATTAGGAACGTACTGAACCGCGTGTTAGAATTGATTTCCAGCAGAAGGAATTCACAAAATATCCATTTTAAACTGATAATAGCATATGAATTAAACTGACGATGTGATGCACATTTTCATCCAGAAGTTGTTGATTTCAAAAATTTGTTGTTTTTACCAATTTTAATTGGTTGCACTTGTAATGTTTCTGGAAACTTTTTCTTGTCGATAAGCCACTCATTTTTCATTGCTCAGCTTCTTAATGTTTGCAAGAATGTAGCATCCAAAGATTTTAGTTCTCTGCAAGAAGATTTATGGCGTTTTCTTTTCTTGTAAAAAATGCGCACTTTTTTTGCATTTTACCCGGAAATGTACTTTTTAGGTTCTTTTCTAAAAAAAACAGGCAAAAGTGCGAAAAGGCTTCGAATTCTGTTGTGAAAATATCGCCACGCATAGGGGCAAATTACGGGCATTTTCAGCACTGCCAACAAACGAGAGTGCTGCGATTGCCCTGTTTCCTTCCTTGAATTCTTTTCTGCCCGCTGAAATGATAGCATTTTTTTAGGTTGCTGGTAACATTTTAAAAATGCGCATTCTGTACAGACAAAATGAAGGCAAAGCACTTTTTTCAGAAAAGAAAACACCATTAAATTTAGTGACTTCTCTAAAGTGTTGATTTAATTTTTCATATTGACGTACCAATTATTATAAACTATTTGAAGCAGTTCCAGTTAATTGTCCACCATTTTTTCATCGGTCAGCTTTTTAATGTTTTCAAGAATGTAGAATCCATAATTTTAGTTTTCTGCAAAGAGATATACATTTAGTGACTTCCTTAAAGTTTTATTTCATTTTTTATTTTCACTTACCTATTTTTATAAACTATTTGGTTATTTGTCAAAAAATTTCAATTTTTTTATTTCTTGCAATTGACCACGAACTTCGTTGCACAAATAAGTATTGAAAACCACATGGTTTTTTCGTTGCATTTAGGGTAGTGTTTTGTCAAAGTTTTCTCATATTATCTTCAACACCTTTTCAAATATTTCGTCAACATTTTGGCAAATTCGAAGTAATTCACAAACAATTTGAAGATGTATTGAAGATGAGCTATTTCAAGTCAAGTTGAATTTATGTTGAAAATTATATTTACCATCAAACTGAAAAGTTGTTGCATTTGAAAAACGCTCATCCTGTGTTTATTGTGAAGTTTCTGTTTTGGGTCAGAATAGAACCCTATTGATTTTGGAAGAAATCGGTTCAGATTTAGATATAGCTAACATATATATCTTTCGCCCGATATGCACTTATATGGGGCAAGAAGCCAGAGTTTTATCCTGATATGCTTGAAATTTTGCACAAGGATAACAATTAAGACTATAGTCAAGTATTTCCGATTTAGGCAAAAATGGCCAAAATACCAACATTTTCCTTATAAAATCGCCACTGCTATGCCGTGAAGGACTAAAGTAAACAGAGTACTCGTTTATCCAGGACATCTCAAAAAATATGCAACACCTGTCATCAGCTGTTTAAAAACAATCACAGAAAATAAGTGAAATCTTGCATTTTTAATGTACGAAATGCACCAATAGTAATAAATTTTTACTGCTGCGATTATGTATGACACTGTACCACTTTGAATTTCATATTTTTCGATAAATTAGTCATTAGTCATATGATGAGTTGTTCGGGATATGATGAGTTTTCGGGATCCCGAAAAAAATCCCGGAAAATCCCGGGATTCTATATGTTGAAATCCCGAATCCTGGGATTTTTAAAACCCAATCCCGAATGACAGCCCTATTATTTATATAAATTGGTCGCTGTGTGGCTTCAAATTAAATAAAGAAAATAAAAATAAAATAAACTACCTGGGAATTATATTATCATGGGTGGACGCATGGCTGAATAAGAAGGTTAAATGATTACAATTTTTTTATTTTGACAATATTATAAGATGTCAAAATCATATGTTTATGGTGGTTTCAGCTCTCTTGATAACAAAATACCACGCACATCAATTTTTAAACTGCATCATGAACTGTTTTTGTTAATAGCTGGCGAAGAGCCATTTGACTAACTTCCATTCTTAACTTTGTGGCATTATTATAGTCTTATTGAACCTTCACTTTTCTCTGGATTTGAATTATTTTTTTCAGGATAATTGAAAGAATAAATAATTGACTTTTACCAATGTCATACGATTCTTTTATCAGCTGATTTTGACTTTTTAAAATTGTAAAAACATATTGAAATGTTTGTTTTTGTTATCGTAATTCAACCTCTTTATTCAGCCATGGGTGGACGTAAATTTTTTTGACTCACTGTAAATATATTTTGTTCATGTGCCGCAATCAGCTGATTATTATTTACTTTCGTGTTCCTCTATTTCCAATATACCAAAATATTATTTTGTTATTTAATTTATAAAAAATGAGAAAGTTTTATAGCTATTTGACTCTTAGTAGATTTTATATAAATGATAAATCAATCCCTAGATGGGGACAAGTAAAATTTTATGCTGCCCAACAAACAGGGTCTAAGGAAATATTGACGAAGTACAGCAAAGAGGATGGTGAAAGGATATTAAAACTTATTAATAATTCCAATGCAAAGGATCTTCTGGGGTATGTGCATTTATTCTTACGATTTACGTAGTACAGCTACATAATTATTACAATTTTGCAGTTATGACATAACCAAAGGAAGGGCTAACAAACTACTGGCATGGCGTATGCGAAATGGTCTTTTGTCAAATTTAAGCGATATATTCATGATCGAAGGCTTTGGCTTAAAAGCTACTGAGAAATTCTATCAAAGTCTTTTACAAGATCCCAAGCCTGTAGATGTTGAATTGGGAAAATCAAATCGCATGAGAACAGCACCATTTATTACACCTTCTTTGGAGCCGGAAAAACACAACAAAATCAATTCTTGTGTTTCTTTGAGAATAGGTGTCAACAGTATAACTTGGTCAAAATTAAAACTAGCACCATGTGGTACCAATCAGCCTTGTGAATTGACTCATTGGCAACATCACGATATATCCGAGAAGAAATTGCATATACATGAACTCATCCAAAGATGCCTATATGTCAATCATCAAATACCTAATGCAGACTGTTATCTTTTTGAAAATCCCCAAATGGCTCAAGTTAGCAACAATCCTGGAAGTGTTGACCAACAAAATATTAATATACAAAAGTCTCAAGTTACTGCCATAATGGGTTATGCACTGGCTGCTAGAAATTCTCAACTGGAGGAAATACAAAATACGAATAGAAACGAAAATGGAGTGCAACGACATTCACTTGTTTTCTATGTGCGAAGATTTCTAACTGCTCGCCTTTTCAATCATTTGGTGGGCACAGAACGAGTATCGTCTGAGGATACAATATTAAATATGATGCGTACTTATTATAATATGAATGAAATGGAAGATGTTGTTCTCCCTAATGATGGTGATGAAAAAGCTAGAAATGATGATGAAACAACAATCGAAAAAATATCTTTTCGTGGCAATGTCCAATTTCCAATGAATCTAAGACAAATGTTCTCAAATGCTCCACGCTATCATCGAGAATATTTAGGTCAAGCTTTATTATTAAATTTGACATTTGTTCGCCTAGTATTACTCCAAGATGCTGAGAGTATAGCAAAGGTGTCGAGGGGAAAAACAAGAAATGACTCATTTGAGGATATTTAGTGCAAGATGGGCAGTTTTAAGAAAATATGGTAAAAATCCTATTTGTTAAATAAAAACATGCGAAATCAAAAAATTGACTTTGAATAAAAGGGCAGACCTTTTTTTAAATTTTAAAACTTCAAATCAACTTATATAGAAAGTGTGTAGTACACAATGTGTACGAAATGTAACCAATACGATTGTCGTGAAGGAGCTACACCTTCGTTGTTACAACTTCGGCTTCATTCAATACCATATAGGATTGAATCGTCGTCTTGGCGGTTTCTGAATGGGATCTATTCTTAGCGCATAATCGATCAACAAATTTCCCTCATTGGGTCAGCAGAAATGTCAGATGTCGTGAACCGTTGGTTTAATGTTTTAGGCTTTGGTAGATCTCGCTAACATTCATCGTGAGAGATTGATTTTCAAGTGGATAGAATGAACTAGCACCATTCAAGGGGACCGAGTTTCAAATGGATAGAATGAACAATAACCATTTAAGGCGCTGAAGAAGTCCTGTAAAATCGGTTTATATAGGGACCATTATGGGCCAATTTCTGTTTGGTTGTGAATTCAAACGTAACTTTTATTTCATAATATCAATACGACCGGACTCTCAAGAAGTCTAATCTGGGGATACGTTTATTTGGGGCTATACCTATATAGAGTAGATCGATATGTTAGGGTCTTATGGCAATATAAGTATTTGTGCCAATTACAAACATTTGTTTAATCTATGAAGCCTTCTTGCACCATACATTGAGATCTTAAAATAACCTACTGCAAATCTAAACAATTTTCAAGCGGTTATTTCCATTCGTTCAAGAATTCCCGTGATTTCAAAAAACGGACATGATATAAATAGAATTTCGCGAATATATGCTTTATGAGGTTCCAGACCAAAGCTTTGGTGAAAAAACATAGTACCCGTCTTTATAGTGGAGGGAATTTAGTATACCAAATTAAGTTAGTTTCGTTTCATCAAACCAATATTCTGCATATTCTAAAACGGCTCCTTGAAAACATTTTACTAAAGAAGAATGTAATGTACTATAATTATATGAATTATATGTTCTTGTTGTGCGAGATTTAATAATAATAAAAATACAAATTTAAAATAATGCCACAAAAAAATTTACACGAGTTTTAGGAATACAAAAGATTACGTTTTTCAAGTTCACAAGTCATTTTATTTTAACCCGTTAAGCATGGTATCAAGTTCGAATTTAGCTGCCTAAATCAAAAAATCTATAAATGCAGAATAACATAACATTATTATAATAATTGAACAATTGTTTATATTCTTTAAAATTATTTAAAAAAGTAACCTTAGAAATATGGCGCAATAATGACCGGCATCTACGGCTTGATTATTTATAGTCCAAATGGAAAACTCGCCTATTGTTAATCATCTTTATCTCCTTAAAGGTGGGTATTAAGTTCGAGTTTAGCCGCTAAAAAAATTATTTTTTCACGATTACTTTTCTTTAATAAACCATTTTAAGGGATACAAACTGAAAATTTGATTTGGGCTTTTCCCCATCAAGTTATAATAAAATTTGCAACAAATATGTATAATTTCATGCATTTTTCTTACTGATTTAGTTTTCACTTTAGCGATTTTAGCGGCTAAACTCGAACTTAATACCCACCTTAAAACAAAAATTAATTCGCTAGTCGTCCATCGACTGTGATGTGTTTACGCTCGCACTAACCAACAAGTGTTCGCCCAACGCCCAACATTACGATTGTGTTTACACATATTTGCCTGTTGTCGCCAAGTATCAAGCGGCTCCACACCAGGGATGGAAAATGCAGTACTATAGTACTATTTTCAATACTTTTTCCCCCGGTCAGTACCGTAGTACCCCCGCGAATGATTTAGTACCTTTTGTGTACACATTTTTGAGTCGATATCAGATTTATGGTACAATAGCTTTGACAAAATATTTTAATATTTTGAGAAAGTCTTTATCAATCTTATATGCTCCCTGCCAGCATTTCAAAGTTCCATTTCATCCTCATCGCTACCACAGACTCGTAAGTGACACTGCAACAATCGCCAACTGTGATAGAATTTTGCCATCACTATTCGCATGAAAGTACTTTGCCATCACTATTGTTACAAGAGCCATTTTATATTTTGTGAAACACCAAGCACATCTAGCTTCTTATAATTTATTTAAATAAAAATGATAATGAAGTGCTGAAAAGATAGTTTTTTTGCTTAAAATTGTGAAAGGTATATTGGTGAACAATTTTTGACTTTCCAAATAGAATAAAGTGATAGTTTTTCAAATATTTTTCCAGACACGCTGCCTCCATTGGAAATAAAAGCACTGGCTGATAGACGCTACAACATGTAACTTGCAACTTGTAACTCAACATCAATCTTTTATTAATGCATAAAAATATGTTAAATTTGATGTGATAGTCGTATAAATGTTATATTTATGAGAATTTATAAATGTTTAATAAAATCAATAAACATCTAAACAATCGTGTTTTACTTGACCACAATGTTTCTTTTACAACTATCTTAAAATGCACTTTGTCTGATTGTTTGAAGGGGCTCTTATTGGCGTCCTTCTAAATGTATCCAGAAGGGCACCAAATAATTGCACTCATGCGATACTTTTTTGTAGTAACTTGGCGTGGTACAACTTCTCAATAGTGACGGCGCTTTTCTGAGGAGTTTTGGATATCGTATATGACTGTTTTCCACGTAGTGGGGATTCTCAGAAGCGCCCCCAAATTCAAAAAATGTTGGCAGGGCTAATAGTCTTTTACACATATGGCAAAACAGACATGTTCATGTGGGAAGAAAATCTCGATTTTGTAAAAGACATAGTCAAAAACAGGATTTTATTAAACTTCAAGAATGTTTTAGTCGAAAAAAGAATGCGATTCTATATTATCGATTTTTTATTTCGGTAGAAAATGTTGTCAAAATTTTATTTCTATATAGAATTTTTGCAAAATTTTATTTTTATAGAAAATTTTGTCAAAATTTTATTTCAATTGAAAATTTTGTACAAATTTTATTTCTATAGGAAATTTTTGCAAAATTTTATTTCTATAGAAAAAATTTTGCAACATTTTTTATCTACAGATTTTTTTTTGCAAAATTTTATTTCTATAGAAAATTTTTGCAAAATTTTATTTATATAGAAAATTTTGTCAAAATTTTATTTTCTTTAAAATTTAGTCTCTTGACAATAATTTTCCAGTGAAATTTTTGTGAAATTTAGTAAAAAGTACCTTTCCGCTCAAAAAATACCTTTTTTGTACTTTCTTAAAAATTGTATTTTCCATCCCTGCTCCACACTCTGGATTTAACATACTGCTGATTTTAGTATTGTTTATTGTGAATTCGTGGAAAGACGTTCATAATAAAAGTGATAGGAAAGCGGTCGATTTTGTGTTATTCAATTTTTTTTTGCTATACAATGATAAGTTAGCAATTACAAATGTTGTATGTACGGAAACAAAAGTATGAAACCGTAATTTATTCATTGTAAAAATTAAAGAGGCAAGGTGAAAATGCAGTGATAGTGCAATTACATTTACTTGGGGTAAAACATGAGTTTGTGGGGGGGGAGGGGATGTACCAACGAAAAATGAAAGCAAAACAACAAAAAGGCAATAGTTTGCCATAACAACAACAACAACGACAAATGAAACAAGATTTCGTAAAGCAAAAGGTCAAATGATGTTAGCATATAAAAATGCCTAAGAAAACCAGTGTGAAATTATTACGGATTACTCAATAATATTTGCTTGAAAGAGTGTCGTCGTGAAATAAAAGTGAAATTTGTTTGCAGAAAGAGATGGTTTATGGTCTTTGGCATACACACACCCCTACAGCCAACACATGATTTGTTTATTGTTTTTATGGTTCTGTAAATGTTTATATATAATCTATAATCAATGCAAATTTTAAGCTTTGTTGCAGCGTTTGTATGACGTCGCCGTTTACCATATGCAGCATCTGTTATTTTCCCCCACTCTCACTCTCTCTCTGTTTCTCACGCATGAAATAATGAAAGTTGAGTTTGCACTTGCTCCAAGAGAGGTGATAATAAACCAAAAACATCAACAAATCTAGTGTTGCATGCAACAAAGCCATATGGCAGGAGTCAAAGTCTCTTCAATGACAGTAACATCAGTTAGACAGGCCCCCCACTAACTCCATATGACATAAAAGCAAAAAAGATCCACCCACACTCCCATAATCAAACTTTCGCTCTTCCATTGTTTTGCATAGCAAAACAGTCAGCTCCATTGTTTTGTCTTTTATAGCACACTAAATTACTCTTCGATTTTTGCCTTTGGGTATATTGCAACATTTCCACATTCCACAATTGGAAATAACACAGTTTTCAAAAAACGTTAAAATGGACTGAAGTTGGATTTTTTTATCATCATGGGAACAGGAACTATAATAAGTTTGAAGTTTTGTTTTTAATACAACGTAATATCGATTTAGGATGATCTAGAGATGTCCGTTTGCCTGGTGTCATCGTATTATGTCTGCAGTCAATAATAGGAGTCAGTTGCAATAGACACACATATGCCATGGGATGCATTTTCTCTTCTTGTAATTAACCTACAGTTTACAAAATATAGCTAAAATACCTTCCTGTTTTGTGTAGTTTTAGACAGATCAATTTCAATAATGGCTTATGTGGAACCATTTCTGGGTGTTTCAAAGATGGGTGTTCCAAAGCTTCTCTAAGTGGTTTGACCGTAACGTGAAAGGCCGTTTTGACATGGCTATAGAAAAGAGGTTCCATATTGTTGAGCTAGACATAGATTCGGACACCACTCATTGATAGAAGAGATGTTCACCATTATTCAAAAATGGATTGAGTAGTGTAAGGGAGCCTAAAATATCAGACAGCCACTATACCTGTATCAATCAGTATACAGAAGAAATTATTAGAACTCCTAAAAAAAGAATATTATCGATTGAAGAAAATATTACAACTTTCTAGAAGTAGAGTAAAAAAAATCCCAAATTTTATTTTCGATGTTATAAAACACCTGATTGGGTTCAGCTGCCCGATTTTCACAAATCCTCATTTCTATAGATTCAAGAATTCTTTTAGACGAATAGTTTACAAATCAATACCCTTAAAATTTCCTATATATGATATGATTCCAAAGTCTAACTGATGTTTTCCATTTCGTTTATATAATACCTCTCCAGAAATACACAATGAAATCGTATGGAATCAATTGCTCATTAACACGGACTATCTCTATATAATTTCAATATGTAAATTTAAGTGCAATAAGAATAAAAAACAACAACAAAACAAGCTCTCTATTCCTACTTTTTTATTATTTTCTTGCTCTAAAACCACACAAAGGAGAATAGGATACCTTAGACTTTTCCGGCATCTCACCTTTACAGCCTTTATTCGAATCTTTACAACTGATCCCGCTTACGAAATTCATGATGAGTGTATCGACTACATTAACACTAAGCCGTGTATCTTCTTTCGAGGAAAGCCAACCAAAATCTTCTCAATATGGTTATCAAAATGGTGGCCATAGTATACACAACAACATCATTGCCAATAATCCTGTCAAACATCAAAGTCTTACAAATCATAACAACAACTTGGCCTCCTCAGCTACATACTATCACTTCCCGGGCGAACTACATCAAGGTGACTACAAGCTAAGCTATAGTAAAACTGAGCCTGTGGCACTTTGTTTAGGTGAAGAACCCTCGTCGAGGAATGAGAGAGCATCACAGACCCTAAAGAATAATGCGACTCCCACAACTGGCTTGCTACTACATAAGAGCAATAGTTATAATGGAATAGTCTCGCTGAAACCCAAAGCCACCATTATCAAACAGGATAGCTTTAATGGCCGCATCAATACTAGCCTAACCGATAGTGATAGCGAATACGGTAGTGCCATGGCCGGTGTTACACCTATCACATGTTCGACACCCACACCCCTGGAGCAGGCAAATATGTGTGCTAACGATGCCATTGAGGAACATGATAGCTTTCTTGTTGGGTCAACTTCATCGCGTAGTGATGCTGCTTCTGCCACCTCTGGCGGTAATCGAAATCGTCGCTCAAACCGTTCGAATAGTAAAAATCGTTCCTCGATATGCTTTCGGGCAAATGCCTTCATCTCCCGCAATTGGTATTTAAGCTATTTGGTACCACTCTCAATACTATTGGCCCTTATGTTTGTGGCCTATCTGACACGTGACTATGCGAAACGTTTACTCTTCTGGATAGAGACGCAAAATTCCTGGATTATATTTGCTGTTTTTATGCTGCTATTTATAATTGTTAGTTTTCCCATTGTTGTTGGCTATTTTGTATTAATGATAACGGCCGGTTACTTATTCGGTTTGATACGGGGCTTCCTAACTGTGATATTGGGTGCGAATATGGGTATAGCCATTGCTCATCTAACATTAAGAAGTTTAAAGCATCGTTTACCGGTGCAAAAGTAAGTATGACGTATTTTTAGTTTTGTATATTTATTTAGAATTATTCTATATAGTGATATACTAAAGACAACACACTTTAGAAGATGGGAAATTGGCTTGCGTCGTACCAAATGTTGCATTGACGGCGCTAGGTCCATACATGTTTGTAATTTCTTTTATTTGCATTTTTATACCCTTCACCACTACTGTGGTACAGGGTATAATAAGTTTGTGCATTTGTATGTAACGCCAAGAAGGAAAAGTCTGAGAGCCATCGTTTAGTATACCGATCGTCTTAGAATTAAATTCTGAGTCGATTTAGCGATGTCCGTCTGTCTGTCTGTTCATGTATTTTTGTGCGCAATGTACAGGTCGCAGTTTAAGTCCGATCGTCCTCAAATTTGGCAAAGGGTCGTTTTTTGGGACAAAGACAATCGCTATTGATTTTGGTATAGATTCAGATTTAGATATAGCTGTCACATATATTTATCCCCGATCTGGTCATAATTGGCGTATTTATCAACCGATGTTTTTCAAATTCAGTACATCCGAATATTTTATGAGTCTCGAAAAACTTGCAAAATATCAGCTAAATCGGTTCAGATTTAGATATAGCTCCCATATATATCTTTCGTCCGATTTAGACTCATATGACCACAGAGGCCAAAGTTTGCTACCGATTTACGTGAAATTTTGCATAAAGAGTAGAATTGACATTCTACCAATGCTTGGTAAATTTGATCGAAATCGGTTCAGATTTTGATGTAGCTCCCATATATATCTTTCGTGCGATATGCACTTATATGGCCTCAAAAGCCAGAGTTTTGCCGTGATTTAGTCCAAATTTTGCACAAGGAGTACGTTTAATAGTATCGATAAGTGTACCAAATTTGGTTGAAATCGGTTCAAATTTAGATATAGCTCCCATATATATCTTTCGTCCGCTTTGAACTTATATGGTCTCAAAAGCCAGAGTTTTGCCGTGATTTGGTTCAAATTTTGCACAAGGAGTACGTTTAACAGTATCGTTAAGTGTGCCAAATTTGGTTGAAATCGGTTCAGATTTAGATATAGCTCCCATATATATCTTTCGCCCGATTTAGACTCAAATGACTACGGGGGCCAAAGTTAAACTCCCATTTACGTGAAATTTTGCAGAGATAACAGAATTATTATTCTAACTATGCATGTCAAATTAAGTCGAAATCGGTTCAGATTATATATAGCTCCCGTTATATGTACACCAGAGTTGGGTCAAGTTTAATCTAATTTGGTTCAGAATTAGATAAAGCCTCTATATATTCGTTTTTCCGGTTTATACAAATATGGCCAAAATTCCCACACTTTACACAAAATTCTGTGATAATTTCCCCATATCTTAGCCATATCCTACACACTGTAATGCCAGACTTTCCACAGAACGGTTGAGTTTTAAATGAGGCTCCAAGTCGCCCGACTTGACCAAATAATATATCACAACCCACACTTGACCACATATTTTGGCAAGATCTAACCAATATCCTTGTAAAATCGTCACTGCTGAGAAGCAAAAATTTATCGCCTGATAAATCGCAAATGCTCTTTTGTACAATTGCCTCAAAATTTCTCTCGCTTCATATTTCCCATATTTTTTTTTATTAACATTGTGTTTCATTCCAGGGCGTTAGCCGATTTCAATTTTAATTCTAGAGATTTTGTAGAAGTACAAAAAATTGTCTCCATTATAAGTATTTGTATCTGGAAATGCAAACCTTTATATAACTCCCAGCAAATCTGAAGTAGTTGAGATGGTAACACCAATGTTGGTCTACATAGTGGTGAAGGGTATAATATAGTCGGCCCCGCCCGACTTTAGACTTTACTTACTTGTTTTTTAATGAAAAACTTAATTTTTTTAAATTGAACAACGGTAAATTTTGAGCAATAAATTAAAAATTATATTTTCCCGTTTGTTCCAAGATATTTCCAACTCTTAATTTCTTTTTATTTGCATTTTAATGTGTCGAACCAAACGCGTAAACGACAAGTAGGGACCTAGCGCCGTCAATTTCCCATCTTCTAAAGTGTATTGTCTTTGTGATATACATAGGAATTAAAAAGTAATACGAGCCTTTTGGAAATAATATTTGGACAAATCGAGTTTTCGTTTTTTTTATGAACATTTTTATTTAGTTAGCCATGTTACATAAACCCATTGGCTGTGTTCAACGGATTTCGTTTCATTTTATTTTATTTTATTTTATTTTATTTTATTTATTTAATAAAATAAAGAAAAATAATAAAGAAAAAAACTGATATACTATTAGATTTAAATTCAATTTGTAATTAAACTTATCAAAGAGAACTATGTTGCCGAAATTTAAATTTGTATGTTTTAGGGTTAAGAAAATATCGCCAAACGAAAATTTTACGATTTCGAATATCGGAACATACCCCATATAAATTTATGTTCTGATTATATATAAATCATATTTAATAATTATTTATATTAAATATATATATATATATATATATATATATATATATATATATATATATATATATATATATATATATATATATATAAATTTTTATTTATTTTAAAGTCAAATCACCTAACTTCAGCGACAAATCGTAGTCATTGAAATGTTTATAGAGTTTTGCTCAAGTAAAACATTTTTTGTATCAGAAAAAATTGTCTCCTAAGCTAGGCAAAATGGCATATATATATTTTAAGGATATGACAACATTGAGCTTACGACAATATTATTTTCGTTGTACTTGTTCGATGATAAGAATATGTAATATTATAATAAAATATTTGTTTACAATTTTAGTACTACGATTTTGAAATGGAGCTTACAATATGCGATTGTGTTCAAGATTTCTCAGCTCAGCACACATTTATTTCTATCTCTATATATAAACATAGTGGCATTCGGGCTGTGTTCAATTTTATTGAAAGAAATTGTTTTAGTTTTTTGTTTTATAGTACATATAGAGTCAAGTCAAAGATAAGAAACTTTCGCTTTTATAATGGCAACATTAGAGACATTAATTGTTCCATAACATGATGAAATTGAACACGTTATTTTGTTAAGTTCAATGTTAACAGAAATATAGCGCTTCGACTTCAAAGTCAAAAATTGGAATATACCAGTTTGTGTCGTCATCGAATAAATCTTATTTTAATGAAGTAGTTTTGATCGTCGTTTCTGTCGTTTCTGAACTAAATAGGCATTTTGTTTTGTGTGAAAAGAAAATACAAAAATAATTCAAACATTTAAGGGGAGGGACGATATATGTATCATCAAGTATCTTGATATGATCTGAAATGTTAAATATTTACGTCTAAACCACAAAGTCATACAGTATACAAATGTCAAATATAAAATAGCTATTACCGGATGAATTACACTAGTTAACATTTTTTTTTTCATGTACACTTGATGAGAGGCAACTTTTCTTGATCTGATGAATTCGAAAAAATAATCGGACATTTCTAACTCGAGATATAATTTGTTTAGTGAAAAAGAGCGAAAAATTAAAAATAACGGGATATCTCAAAAACTGTTGCATACAAAATTTTTAAACTTTTTTTTTCGAATTCAGCAGATCAAAATACATACGAAACGTCGACACTCATCAAGTGTACATTTTCAGTGTAAACTAGTGTTATTGAAGTATATACCATAGGTTAGGTTAGGTGGCATCCCGATGTATCAGGCTCACGTAGACTATTCAGTCCATTGTGATACCACATTGGTGGACTTCTCTCTTATCACTGAGTGCTGCCCGATTCCATGTTAAGCTCAATGACAAGGGACCTCCTTTTTATAGCCGAGTCCGAACGGCGTTCCACATTGCAGTGAAACCACTTAGAGAAGCTTTGAAATCCTCATAAATGTCATGTGTGTGAAGATAAATTCGAATTTGAAATTTGCAGCAAAAACTTAGCCGAGACACAAACCAACACTAAAAATATTTTTCAAATTCGAATTTAGGATTTCAAATTCGAATTTGGATTTTTAGTATTTGGCTTATTATTTAAAAACTAAGCCGCGTGCGATATAGAGAGTAGGCTCATTGGAAAGGGCTTGAGCTCAGCTTTCATAATCACAAAAGTCTTCATTAGAAAAGTATTTGTGAAAAGCGAAAATTTGAAAACAAAATTTTCATCAAATTTTTACAACGGGCCCACTGTGCCAAAACTAAGCCGCGTGCGATATAGAGACTAGGCTCATTGGAAAGGGCTTGAGCTCAGCTTTCATAATCACAAAAGTCTTCATTAGAAAAGTATTTGTGAAAAGCGAAAATTTGAAAACAAAATTTTCATCAAATTTTTACAACGGGCCCACTGTGCCAAAACTAAGCCGCGGCTTGGGATCAGAAAAGATCGTTTTCTTGACCTTCTTTAGAAAACATCCTGTGAAACTTACCTTATATAAAAATTTTAATGCATAAGAAAATTACCGGATCATATAATTTTTAGGGATTCTTCTATTTATCATTTATTAATATGTATTAATGAAAGAGATGTACATAGTTGTATTTAAAATGAATATAGTAAAAATGCTCGGGTTTGTAATATAAAGGTTGGTACTATGTGTGATTTTCGAAAGGTTGCTCAAAGTTTAGAATTTTAATTTTGGGTTTGAATTCCAAGCGTATACTGTTACAAAATAAAATTTTTTTGTTGCGTTTTATTTAAAATATTATCAAAATTATACATTAAAAAAAGTTACATAACAAAAATAAAGAAAAGAAAAATAATATTCAAAAGACGTTACAAAATGAGATATCTACGTTTAAACACATTTTTAGTTCAGCCAACAATAAAATGCTGTATAATTCAAATACACTATATCACAATGATAAAATTAGAAACTATATCAAACACAAACTGATTAAGTGCCTTGCACTTTTAAACTTTGAATTAAGTGAATATTAAATATTTCAATTAGATTTTTTATAGATTGATTAAAAAACATAAAATGTAGTTCAGCAATATTCGCAACATGGACATTATTAACCAAAACTATATATTTTTTTAAATACGGATTTTTTTAAATACGTATAAATAAACCAATATTTTGGTAATAAAAAAATATAGGTTCAAATACAGTTGATTATGGAAACACATGCACAGTGGAATAAAATAAGATAAATGCTAAAAAGCCAGGCATTTCTGAATGAATTTTATTTAACTCTAAAATTGAAAAAAAAATTAAGTCCATCCATTAGTTGGACTTAATGTTGAACTACGAATAAAATATTTGTACTGTTTTTATGAAAGGCTATTTGAAAGCTAAAAAGCTTAAACATTTGTGGATTAGTTTAGCTTAGCGAAACTAATAGTTTAATAGTTTACTTTTGGGAACATAATTCGCAATCAAACGGACCACTTTTATTATAATAAAAGTTTGTGCAACTACCACAAATTGGTCTATTACATACGCTACACACGTTGTCAGATTGTTCTACCTCAATTCCGCAATGAATGCAAACATTTTCCATATGGTCACTATCTTTTATGAGAGCATCTTTACTATATAGTCGATACCGGGATTGACTTTCGAGGGATGTTAGTGGTTTATTTGTCAAAATTCCCTCGGCATATTGACAAATAAAAACCCCACAATTATATGTATCATTTTGAAAATCGTGTGGCATTGATTTTAAATCGAAGTTATTACTTTTAGTGTACTCAGTCCATTTTTGTAGGAGTTGTTTCTCTTCAGTTTGATTTTTTCGCTTTTGATTTGATTTGATTTTTTTCGCTAGTCTCTATATCGCACGCGGCTTAGTTTTGGCACAGTGGGCCCGTTGTAAAAATTTGATGAAAATTTTGTTTTCAAATTTTCGCTTTTCACAAATACTTTTCTAATGAAGACTTTTGTGATTATGAAAGCTGAGCTCAAGCCCTTTCCAATGAGCCTAGTCTCTATATCGCACGCGGCTTAGTTTTGGCACAGTGGGCCCGTTGTAAAAATTTGATGAAAATTTTGTTTTCAAATTTTCGCTTTTCACAAATACTTTTCTAATGAAGACTTTTGTGATTATGAAAGCTGAGCTCAAGCCCTTTCCAATGAGCCTAGTCTCTATATCGCACGCGGCTTAGTTTTGGCACAGTGGGCCCGTTGTAAAAATTTGATGAAAATTTTGTTTTCAAATTTTCGCTTTTCACAAATACTTTTCTAATGAAGACTTTTGTGATTATGAAAGCTGAGCTCAAGCCCTTTCCAATGAGCCTAGTCTCTATATCGCACGCGGCTTAGTTTTGGCACAGTGGGCCCGTTGTAAAAATTTGATGAAAATTTTGTTTTCAAATTTTCGCTTTTCACAAATACTTTTCTAATGAAGACTTTTGTGATTATGAAAGCTGAGCTCAAGCCCTTTCCAATGAGCCTAGTCTCCATATCGCACGCGGCTTAGTTTTGGCACAGTGGGCCCGTTGTAAAAATTTGATGAAAATTTTGTTTTCAAATTTTCGCTTTTCACAAATACTTTTCTAATGAAGACTTTTGTGATTATGAAAGCTGAGCTCAAGCCCTTTCCAATGAGCCTACTCTCTATATCGCACGCGGCTTAGTTTTTAAATAATAAGCCAAATACTAAAAATCCAAATTCGAATTTGAAATCCTAAATTCGAATTTGAAAAATATTTTTAGTGTTGGTTTGTGTCTCGGCTAAGTTTTTGCTGCAAATTTCAAATTCGAATTTATCTTCACACACATATAAATGTCACCAGCATTACTGAGGTGGGATAATCCACCGCTGAAAAACTTTTTGGTGTTCGGTCAAAGCAGGAATCGAACCCAAGACCTTGTGTATGCAAGATGGGCACCACGGTGGCTCCCGTAGATTCACCTCATTTTAACCCTACCCGCAATAATATAAAATAATAAAATAAAATGTTGAGAAAATTTTCTATAGAAATAAAATTTTGAGAAAATTTTCTATAGAAATAAAATATTGAGAAAATTTTCTATAGAAATAAAATTTTGACAAAATTTTCTATAGAAATAAAATTTTGAGAAAATTTTCTATAGAAATAAAATATTGAGAAAATTTTCTATAGAAATAAAATATTGAGAAAATTTTCTATAGAAATAAAATGTTGACAAAATTTTCTATAGAAATAAAATTTTTACAAAATTTTCTATAGAAATAAAATTTTGACAAAATTTTCTATAGAAATAAAAATTTGACAAAATTTTCTATAGAAATAAAATTTTGACAATATTTTCTATAGAAATAAAATTTTGAGAAAAATTTATATAGAAATAAAATTCTGAGAAAAATTTCTATGGAAATAAAATTTTGACAAAATTTTCTATAGAAATAAAATTTTGACAAAATTTTCTATAGAAATAAAATCTTGAGAAAATTTTCTATAGAAATAAAATTTTGAGAAAATTTTCTATAGAAATAAAATATTGAGAAAATTTTCTATAGAAATAAAATATTGAGAAAATTTTCTATAGAAATAAAATTTTGACAAAATTTTCTATAGAAATAAAATTTTGACAAAATTTTCTATAGAAATAAAATTTTGACAAAATTTTCTTTAGAAATAAAATTTTGACAAAATTTTCTATAGAAATGAAATTGTGACAAAATTTTCAATAGAAATAACATTATGACAAAATTTTTTATAGAAATAAAATTTTGACAAAATTTTCTATAGAAATTGTAATTTATGTTAAATTGGCCACCTGAGGCTTCGACTTACAAAATTTAAATAAATAAAAAAATAAAAAATAAGATTTTGATAAAATGTTCTATAGAAATAAAATTTTGACAAAATTTTCTATAGAAATAAAATGTTGATAAAATTTTTTAAAGAAATACAATTTTTGGCATAATTTTCTATAGAAATAAAATTTTACAAAATTTTCTATAGAAATAATATTTTGACGAACTATTGACACAATTTTCTATAGAAATAAAATTTTCAGAAAATTTTATATAGAAATAAAATTTTCAGAATATTTTCTATAGAAATAAAATTTTGAGAAAATTTTCTACAGAAATAAAATTTTGAGAAAATTTTCTACAGAAATAAAATTTTGACAAAAATTTTTAATAGCAATAAAATTTTGACAACAATTTCTATAGAAATAAAATTTTGACAAAATTTTCTATAGAAATAAAATTGTGACAAAATTTTCTGTAAAAAATAAAATTTTGAAAAAATATTCTATAGAAATAAAATTTTGAGAAAAATTTCTATAGAAATCAAATTTTGAGAAAATTTTCTATAGAAATAAAATTTTTACAAAATTTTCTATAAAAATAAAATATTCTATAGAAATAAAATTTTGACAAACTTTTCTATAGAAATAAAATTTTGACAAAATTCTTTTCCTCTGTTGGTTAAGCTACACTTGTAGTTTAGTCAATGTATAGTTTTAAGCTGAAATAAAAAAAGAACAGAAATAAAATTTTGTCGAAATTTTCTATAGAAATAAAAATTTGAAAATATTTTCTATAGAAATAAATTTTTTGACAAAATTTTCCATAGAAATAAAATTTTGAGAAAATTTTCAATAGAAATAACATAATGACAAAATCTTCTATAGAAATAAAATTTTGAAAAAATTTTCAATAGAAATAACATAATGACAAAATCTTCTATAGAAATAAAATTTTTACAATATCTTCTTTAAAATAAAATTTTGACAAAATTTTCTATAGAAAAAAAGATTTGACAAAATTTTCTATAGAAATAAAATTTTGACAAAATTTTCTATAGAAATAAAATTTTGACAAAATTTTGGTAGAGTATTTTGGGCTCGAATGGTAACTCACGGTTACCACTCCTTGTCTATTCTTGCTAATTGATTCGTTTTATTGTTTCTACTACAAGACACTCATATTAATATTGCACCCACTACAGGATAAATTATGAGCATTGTGTACTTCCCTTTGCCTGCGTTTTTGCAGGCAAATGAACATATATTATTATTTTTTTAATTTTACAAAACACACCATCTCACTTCTTTCTGGGTATTTCAATAATATACCCTAGCTTATAATATTTCACTAAGTTTCATTAAGTGTTAATTATTGATAACTGCTTATTATCGGTAAAACAAATGAAACTAACTGACTACTTCATAATCCTGATAAATAGCATTACTGGCATTTTATCGGTACCGGCCCCATAGCCTACTGTTTTGCTGGAATTTCTATGTAGACATTGTGATTTTATTGATTTCCGTTTTGTTTATTTGATAACGTTAATAAATATAGGCACACTAACATAAAAAAATACATTGTTTTAATCAGAATGAAATTAATTCATGCGTGTGAAGAGTGAACTGTATTTATATGTCTATAATTCATTAGAAGCTTAATTATCCCATACCATCATAATGCAGAAGTAAAATAAAATTTTTATTTTTTTTTTTAATTTTAAATATAAAATTATATAAAAAATAAAATTTTATTATTTTATAAAGTAAAATAAAAGTATTTAAATGTATTTGAAAATATTTTCTCGACTAAAGTAAACAACAAAATCCTGGAAATTAGTTGAGGTGAAAAACTGATTACCTGATGCCTTTAGAGTAAGGCAAAGTTTCCTTAGGTTAGGTTAGGTTAGGTTTAGTGGCAGCCCGGTATTTCAGGCTCACTTAGACTACTCAGTCCATTGTGATACCACAGTGGTGAACTTCTCTCTTATCACTGAGTGCTGCCCGATTCTATGTTAAGCTCAATGATAAGGGACCTCCTTTTTTAGCCGAGTCCGAACGGCGTTCCACATTGCAGTGAAACATCTTAGAGAAGCTTTGAAACCCTCAGAAATGTCACCAGAATTACTGAGGTGGGATAATCCAAGACCCTGTGTATGCAAGGCGGGCATGCTAACCATTGTACCACGGTGGCTCCCTTAAAGAAATTTTTAGATTAAAGATGAAACAGCTTCAAATATATTCTAAGGAATATATTTTAAAGAATTTGCAATTTTTGTTTGAAGTTTTTGTTTTGGCTTAGATTTAAAGATAGATAACATAGCTCCCTAAAAATGTCTTTATGTATTTTAAAGAAACTTCATCTTTGGCTCGGAATCATATACCAAAATCCTTATTGGAAAGTCTAAATCTCCATATCCAAGTAAATTGTTTTTGAGCATGGAATACCGGACCTATAATTGATTTCTCCTATTGCTCAGTTAAGTGAGAACTTTCATCATTAAAAAAAAACTCATTTCGTTGCGAACATATTCAAAGCGTGAAACCAAAAAAAAAAAAACATAAAACGTGACCAGAATTACGTATGAATTCACTACGGTTTTATCTTCTTCCAGCTGAAAATTCAAATGAAGAGGCCATACAAATTTTCAAAATGAAATCAAATACTACAAATGAATTCTTTTCGTCACACTGTATATAATTTTTCTTGAAATTGTCTTTATCTATGCCGGGGTAGTAGTTGTATTTCAGTACTTATATAGGTCACGATTCAATTAACTCAATTCACTGGAAAATTTGAAAATGCCTTTAATAACACCAGAGAAGAAAATGACAATGAATCAATAGACAACAGACGGCAAGTGCATAGATGGACAATGCGATCCAGTGCATAGAAGAGCATTTGATGAAGGGACTAACATCATGAAATTCAACACTCAAAAAAAATTTTACTTGGATCCACAGATCTGGAGCTTGCCTTAATGATTTTGGTATTGATTCCAAAACAAAGTTACAGCTTCTTGAAAATAGAAACGTTTTCTAGGGATCTAACATATATGGCTTCAAACCTAGGATCAATAAAATTAAAATTAAGATTCAGATCTCATTTCTTGCTTTCATTTTTGCGATAAAAAGCTACTCACATACACTCAAAAAAGTGAACCATATATGACACTAAAGCAAATTTAATTCTATTTTTGTTCATGAAATTATTATCTTTCGAAAAAGTTTCCTCGACATTAAAAATTTTTTGGGTACGATAGTTGATTTAACTAAAAAAGAGGAAAAAAATTAAACACAAATGAAGCATAAAAATTTACTAAATTCGTGTCTCCCACAAAATAGCTCAGAATTTCCATTAAAAAATTTTGTCAACATTTTATTTCCACAGAGAATTTAGTCAAAATTTTATGTCTGTAGAAAAATTTGTGAAAATTTTATTTCTATAGAAAAATTTGTGAAAATTTTATTTCTATAGAAAAATTGTGTTAAAATGTTATATCTATCGAATTTTTTTTGTATCAAATTTTAATTTCTATAAGAAGTGAAAAAAAAATTATAATTACGTCCTATAAATTTTCTTGAAAACGGCCTATATTTGAAGCGTTTTTATTTTAAATCTGATGATACAATAGATCAGTTATTTTAAAGACAATTTTTTTTTAGTTAAAAATGTTTTTCTTTCATGGAAAATTTACCTTACATCAAAGACCTACGACTTGAACGGGGGAACGCAAATTTCCAAGATTTGTGTCCTAAATTTTATGAAAACAAATTTTGAAAAAAAAATAGAAAATTTTCTCAAAATTTTATTTCTATAGAATTTTTTTTCAAAATTTTTGTCAAAATTTTATTTGTATTGAAAACTGTCTCAAAGTTTTATTTCTTTAGAATAATTTTGTCAAAATTTTATTTCTATAGAAAAGGTTGTGTAAATTTTATTTCTATAGAAAATGTTGTCAAAAATTTTATTTCATTAAAAAATTTTGTCAACATTTTATTTCTAATGAAATTTTTGTCAAAATTTTATTTCTATAGAAAATTTTCTCATTATCTTATTTCTATAGAAAATTTTCTCAAAATTTTATTTCTATAGAAAATTTTCTCAACATTTTATTTCTATAGAAAATTTTCTCAAAATTTTATTTCTATAGAAAATTTTATCAAAATTTTATTTCTATAGAAAATTGTGTCAAAATTTTATTTCTATAGAAAATTTTCGCAATTTTTTTTTCTATAGAAAATTTTGTCAACATTTTATTTCTGTAGAAAATTTTGTCAAAAGTTTATTTCTATAGAAAATGTTGTCAACATTTTATTTCTGTAGAAAATTTTGTCAAAATTTTATTTCTATAGAAAATTTTCTCAAAATTTTATTTCTATAGAAAATTTTATCAAAATTTTATTTCTATAGAAAATTGTGTCAAAATTTTATTTATTTCTATAGAAAATTTTGTCAAAATTTTATTTATTTTATATAGAAAATTTTGTCTAAATTTTATTTCTATAGAAAATTTTGTCAAAATTTTATTTCTATAGAAAATTTTCTCATTCACCCTTATTTCTGAAGTCGCCCTCGCTCTCGCCGTCGCTTTTTGTCGTCTGTCGCTTTTAAGTCGTCTCGTCATTCATTTAGTATTCCTGCGAAGTGGCGACGGCGACGGCGCCGACGACGATTACTTTTTGTACCAATTACAATACTCGGTAATAAAAGGCCGATATCACTAGAAAACAATCAGCTGATGTGCAAAAAAGAATTTTAAGTTTTTCGGTTCAAAATATTTTTATTTCTGACGCAATTCTAAGTCGGAAAATTAAGAAAAAATATTTAATTTGACGCGGAAAAATGTGGATATACATTCAAGGACAGTTAAAGCTTCCAAAACTACAAAAATGACGACGACGCTGAGATCAATGGCACAAGGATCATCGTGAAAGAAAACAATCAGCTGATGTGCAAAACTGAATTTTAATTATTTGCGTTTAAAATGCTGTTTGTTTGTAATCCAATGTTGACTTGGAAAATCAAAATAAATGATAAATTTGACTCGGGAAATGATTTAGATATCTACATTAGGACAATAACAACATCCGGCATATACAATTGGAACGACGTTGACATTATGTGTCCAAGGATCATTCAAAGTTCGACACAATTGTTACCTAAGTTTGGTGCTAAATAAAATACTTTGGCCTTGAAGGATTTCTATTAAAAATAAATGGAATTGAAAATCAACACGTTTACTTTAATTGTACAGTGTTCTTTTCTGTGATTTCAATGTGATGACCATAACTGCTATATATACTGATTTTTCCCCATTTTTTTGTAATTGTTGAAGATTAGTCGCTTTACCTCTTACCAATTTCCATTTTTTACATTTATTTTTCAATTGTTCGATTAATAAAGTCTAAAAAACTTCTTCAAAAATTAAACACTAAACTCGTCGCTGGTAAATTTAAAGACGACAAAAAGCGACGATGTTGGCGACAAAAAGCGACACCAGGAATACCGATTTTCTTCGATAGCAGAATATATCGATGAACGGAATACCAATTAGTGGCTACTGACGAAAAGCGACGGCGAGGGCGACTTCAGGAATAAGGGTGATTATTTTATTTCTACAGAAAATTTTCTCAAAATTTTATGTCTATAGAAAATTTTCTTAAAATTCTATTACTATAGAAAATTTTGTCAAAATTTTATTTCTATAGCAAATGTTGTCAAAATTTTATTTCTATAGAAAATTTTGTTAAAATTTTATTTCTATAAAAATTTTTGTCAAAAGTTTATTTCTATAGAAAATTTTGTCAAAATTTTATTTCTATAAAAATATTTGTCAAAAGTTTATTTCTATAGAAAATTTTGTCAAAAGTTTATTTCTATAGAAAATTTTGTCAAAATTGTATTTCTATAGAAAATTTTGTCAAAATTTTATTTCTATAGAAAATTTTGTCAAAATTTTATTTCTATAGAAAATTTTGTCAAAATTTTATTTCTATAGAAAATTTTGTCAAAATTTTATTTCTATAGAAAATTTTATCAAAATTTTATTTCTATAGAAAATTTTGTCAACATTTTATTTCTATAGAAAATTTTGTCAAAATTTTATTTCTATGAAAATTTTTGTCAAAAGTTTATTTTATAGAAAATTTTTTCAACATCTTATTTCTATAGAAAATTTTGTCTAAATTTTATTTCTATATAAAATTTTGTCAAAATTTTTTTTGTAAATTTTTTTTTTTCAAAAGTTTATTTCTATAGAAAATTTTGTCAAGATTTTATTTCTATAGATAATTTTGTCAAAATTTTATTTCTATAGAAAACTTTCTCAATACACAGGTTATTCATCCAATTTTTTGTCTGTGGTGTCTCCACGAAACTACATCCCCTCCCAATAATGGAATACCACCAAGACAAAATAATTTAAAGTACATTACTCTATAGTAACCTCCCATTTATTTAATAATGCATAGTTTCATGAGCATTTCTATAAGCAATAGACATTGAGATTCCCCTTCAGTCAATTTGAATGCCAGCCAGTAGTTTGTATAAAAAAAGTTGTAATACTTGTAGGTAACCATGCTGACGTTAACTTTGATAAACTTCACCTGCAAGAAAGGACATTGAACAAACATTTCAAGGCCGCCATTTTGCATGTGTAGTAAATGACCTTTACTATAGTATACTCCAAATAGATTATTTGTGCGACAGAGGTTTACTAAACTTATATAACTAGGTTCATAGTTCAAAGGATTTATTTTATTTAGAGAAGAATGCATTTGTACGAAATGCATATTGTGTGAAAAGGTATTTTTCAAATATGGGGAAATAATCTAAATCTCAAAATCCATTTGCTAAAGCAAAGGATTTTTGCCTTAATATGATAATTTTATAAATTAACAATATGAAAAATTTTATATAGAAATTAGAATCCTCATCTTGAACAAATTAAATGTTTTAATAATTTTTGTTATGTATATGTGTGTTTAAATTTTTTAATTTTTATTCTCTTTTTTTTCAGATTAATTAAAAATGAGACTGGACGCGCCATATTGCGTGTTATATCTGGGCCTAGGGCATTTCGTGTTGTATTATTTACTCGACTAACGCCTATTCCATTTGGGATTCAAAATGCCATATTTGGGGTAAGTTGTTTGGAATAATATGTATATGTACTAAACCAAAAAAAAATATTGACATATTATGAAAGTTTTTGTAAACTCACAATTTAAACTTTATTAAGGGTAACTTGTTTTAGAAGCATAAACATTTTATTACAAATTTAATACGAGCTTATTGGCCAGGAAGATTAAGGAATTGGCATTATTAGGTTCTTGAAAAAAAAAAAAAAACGCCAGATACCAATCTCCACAAACCACACTACACAAAAAAAAATTTTTTTTTTGGTTCAATCACAAAATTAATTAATCCAATTAATTTTTTAATTAAAATGTCTTCAATCACAGAAATGATAGTATCAATTAAAAAATTAATTGAAGGTCAATTAAAAAATTAATTGATACTATTAATGTTTGTTTCAATTAAAAAAATTGTTGAATCAATTAAATTTTTAATTGAATATTTTTTAAAACTCAAAATTTTAATTGGAAAAATTTTCGTGAAATTTTTTTCTGTGTAGGCATATGTTTCTTTGCTTGCTAATGCAAGTTTCCATAGTCTTTTGTATAGATCTGGCGGGGTGAGGTGGGCTTTATGCTAATTTCCTAATTGAACCATTTTTCAATCCACTGTGCATCATCTTCTCACAATTTTAATTAAAAGATAGCTTTTAATTATTATATTTAGAGAAAGTTTTCTTGACTTTAATACTTTTTGGCGTACACTCAAAAAAAGTTTACTTGGATCCAAAAATTTTGACCTTCCTTTAAGGATTTTGGTATTAATTCCGCACCAAAGATGCGGGTTCTTTAAAATAAGGAAATTTTTTTGCGACCTATCTGGCTTTAAATCTAGGATATATAAAATTAAAATTAGGATACAGATCTCATTTATCGAATTTCCAATCTATTTTTCTGGTATATTAATAAAGTTATTCAAGTGCAAGCAAATGCCAGTTTAAAAATCCAAATTATGACGGATACTTCGAAGTAAAAAAATATTTTCTTAATTCCAAAAAAAAAAAAAAAAAACTTTAAGCTAAAGATGCTAAATCCTCAAAATAAGCCTATATATGAAGCGTTTTTATCTTAAATCTAAAGACTCAATATTCAGTTAATTTAAGGACGATTTCTTTAAATAAAAAATTTGTTTCTTTAGTTTCAGGAAAATTAGCCTTAGTTTAAAGACATGCAACTTCAACGAAGGGACGCAAATTTTCAAAATGTGTGTCCTAAGTTAAATGAAAAAAATTTTTGAAGCAAAGATTATAAATTTTGTTTTAATTAAAATTTCATTATTTTAAAGAAATTTATCCTTAATAGTGTATAAATTGCGCATCCTAAAATTAAGGTTGCATAATCTTTAATATCACGTAAATATTTTTTTCAGTGTACGTTATGGCGATTTCGATTGGGAAAAAGGTTAAAAATTCTCGAAATTGATTGCCCAAAATGAAGAACATTGTAATAGATTTTGGATCCTGTATCACTGTTGCCACTCGGGCCAAAAATAATCTACCAAAATTTGGAGAAAATTTTACGAAACAAAACAATCTTTAAGTTTTTAGTTATTTATGATGGGCTATTTTTGGTCAGTTTTTGAAGATGCAAATAAAACAAATTTATTTCATCATTTCCTGGACGTTTCGTCGGCTTTTTTCCGACTTTTTCAACAGGGTGTTTATTGAAAAATAATTTTTTTGTTCTTTACATCCCAATTATTTCATTTATTTTATATAACAAAACTGGACTTCACGACAATTAAATTATAAATAAATCAATAATCTAAAGTAAAACTTGTGTAGTCAAACTTAAAACTATTATCACAGAACTGTACTCTCTAAGTTCTTATTTTGCATAATTTTATTTCTATAGAAAATTTTGTCAAAATTTTATTTCTATAGAAAATTTCGTCAAAATTTTATTTCCTTAGAAAATTTTGTCAAAATTGTATTTCTATAGAAAATTTCGTCCAAATTTTATTTCCTTAGAAAATTTTGTCAAAAATTTTTTTCTATAGAAAATTTTGTCAATATTTTATTTCTATAGAAATTTTTATCAAAATTTTATTGCTATGAAAAATTTTGTCAAAATTTTATTTCTATAGAATATTTTATCAAAATTTTATTTCTATAGAAAATTTTGCCAAAATTTTATTTCTATAGAATATTTTGTCAAAATTTTATTGCTATAGAAAATTTTCTCAAAATTTTATTTCTATAGAAACTTTTGACAAAATTTAATTTTTATCGAAAATTTTGTCAAAATTTTACATGTATTTATAAATTGCAAAATCTACCAAAACATTAACCCGCATATACAAAAAGTTAAAGAAAACTTCAAGATTACTTTTACCATATAAAATCTTCGATAAACTGTTGTTTTGCATATGGGCATAAAAATTCCACCAATCTACCAAGCAGTAAAAAATCTACCATTTTTTGTATAATCCTACCACTGTATCCCTCACAATATTATGAATTAGCAATAACTTTGAAATGACACTATCATTTGAGCGAAAATACAATGAGAGAAAAAGTAGTAAGTAACTAAAAAAGGGAAAAATTACACACATATGATGCATAAAGACTTAATAAATTCGTGTCCTTAAACAAAATAATTCAGAATTTCTTAAAATTTGTAAATTTTACCAATAATGCGCCCATCTTGAACTTCATATGCCACCAGAGACATTTTTGAAATTTTAAACTTCAATTTTTTCATTCGAAATTTTCTTTTACATTTGAAAAAGAAAATAATTATGTCTAATAAAATTTCTTGAATATATCAAAACTATGTACTTATTTTGGTGAAATCGACGTGACATCTGCGTTGTAATATTGTAAAAAAAATAACCAAAATGTTCCTTCCTTGTGGAGTCATTGTTTTTTGAGTGTATGAACACTCCATAGACGTTGGCCAAATCAAAATCAAAACCATTTTTTTTGACTTTTTCATGTGATAAACAAAAGTTTCATTTGTTCAGATTTTTTGATGTTGATGGCAAAAGAAAATATTTATAATTTTCGTATAGGTATGTAAATGATTTGGAAAAATATAAACAAAAAAAAAATCGAACATACATATACAATCACAATCACAGAGAATTTATTTTGAGAGACGGTTTTGTTTATGATTTTCTAAAAATAATAAACAGAAGATACAAATTGACCAATACGTATCCGCACCCGTACATGTAAATGTCCACAAACATAGGAAAAAAATTTAAATTACTAAAGAAATCAATTAAATAAGATTGTAACGATTGTAAGTGAATTTTTAAGTTTTGAGACCAAAGATTTTTTGTACTTAACCACGAATGGGAATTTTGTTTGGATAGAAGACGCATTTTTCTGATTTAAGGTTTTTTTCCTTGTTCAAAAGTTGATAAACTATCAATGAAGTCGTTTTTCCTTACAATTATTGGCTATCCTAACGTGAAAGATAATTTTGTTTGACTAAGGTTATCTTGGCTTTAATAATCTGAAAAATTCTTCAATATTAATGGAATCGGCTTTTAAATGTCAAAATTTAATTTCTATAGAAAATTTTGTCAACATTTTATTTCTATATAAAATTTTGTCAAAATTTTATTTCTATAGAAAATTTTGTCAAAATTTTATTTCTAAAAAAAAATTTTCAAAATTTTATTTATATAGAAAATTTTTGTCAAAATTTTATTTCGATAGAAAATTTTTGGAAAATTTTATTTCTATAGAAAATTTTTGGAAAATTTTACTTCTGTAGAAAATTGTTGCAAAATTTTATTTCTATAGAAAATTTTGTCCAAATTTTATTTCTAGAAAATTTTGTCAACATTTTACTTTTATAGAAAATTGTGTCAAAATTCTATTTCTATAGAAAATTTTGTCAAAATTTTATTTCTATAGAAAATTTTGTCAAAATTTCATTTCTATAGAAAATTTCGTCAAAATTTTATTTCTATAGAAAATTTTGTCAAAATTTTATTTCTATAGAAAATTTTGTCAAAATTTTATTTTTATAGAAAATTTTGTCAAAATTTTATTTCTATAGAAAATTTTGTCAAAATTTTATTTCTGTTTTTTTGATCTCAGCTTAAAGCCATGCATTGACTAAACTACAAGTGTAGCTTAACCAACAGAGGAAAAGTATGCTTGTCAAATTTATTTGGGCAAAGCCCTATAGACTGCAAGATGGTTGGATGTACAGCTGTTTCGGAATTACCACATTCCTCATCAGCATCCTCTACTTGCAGCAAAACTATCAACCAATTATCAGAATAAATTCGGGTAATTCACTCAACCCAAAGTGAACTACACTTTGCTGCAAGTAGAGGATGCCGATGAGGAATGTGGTAATTCCGAAAAAGCTGTACATCCAACCATCTTGCAGTCTATAGGGCTTTGCCCAAATAAATTTGACAAGCATACTTTTCCTCTGTTGGTTAAGCTACACTTGTAGTTTAGTCAATGCATGGCTTTAAGCTGAAATCAAAAAAACAACAATAACGATTGAAGAGAAGCCAACAATAACAAACAAAACGAAAATTTTATTTCTATAGAAAATTTTGTCAAAATTTTATTTCTATAGAAAATTTTTGTCAAAATTTTATTTCGATAGAAAATTTTTCGAAAATTTATAGAAAATTTTTGTCAAAATTTGATTTCTATAGAAAATTTTTGGAAAATTTTATTTCTAGAAAATTTTGTCCAAATTTTATTTCTATAAAAAATTTTGTCAAAATTTTATTTTTATAAAAAAATTTGTCAAAATTTTATTTTTATAGAAAATTTTTGTCAACATTTTTATTTCTATAGAAAATTTTTGAAAAATTTTATTTCTATAAAAAATTTTGTCAAAATTTTATTTTTATAAAAAAATTTGTCAACATTTTATTTTTATAGAAAATTTTTGACAAAATTTTATTTCTGTAGAAAATTTTTGGAAAATTTTATTTCTATAGAAAATTTTATTTTTATAGAAAATTGTGTCAAAATTTTATTTCTATAGAAAATTTTGTCAAAATTTTATTTCTATAGAAAATTTTTGGAAAATTTTACTTCTGCAGAAAATTGTTGCAAAATTTTATTTCTATAGAAATTTTTGTCAAAATTTTATTTCTAGAAAATTTTGTCCAAATTTTATTTCTATAGAAAATTTTGTCAATTTTTTTTTCTACAGAAAATTTTGTCAAAATTTTATTTTTATAGAAAATTGTGTCAAAAT
Organism: Haematobia irritans; assembly: GCF_050003625.1. Taxonomy (NCBI): domain Eukaryota; kingdom Metazoa; phylum Arthropoda; class Insecta; order Diptera; family Muscidae; genus Haematobia; species Haematobia irritans. The sequence continues at coordinate 11,615,692 of NC_134400.1, forward strand.
TTTATTTCCATAGAAAATTTTGTCATAATTTTATTTCCATAGAAAATTTTGTCAAAATTTTATTTCTATAGAAAATTTTGTCAAAATTTTATTTTTATAGAAAATTGTGTCAATATTTTATTTCTATAGAAAATTTTGTCAAAATTTTATTTCTATAGAAAATTTTGTCAAAATTTTATTTCTATAGAAAATTTTGTCAAAGTTTTATTTCTATAGATTTTTTTCAACACTTTATTTTAAATATTTTTTACATGAAACAAATTATAATTTCCACTTGTAGATGGAAATTATTATTTGATAGTATATCTGATAGTACATGCAGAAAAAAGTGCAAAAAATTTATAAATCAAACTTTTCTAGAATTAATTACGCAAAACTTAAATTTAAAGGAGAATTGTGGCTTAATTTGTCCTTACTTCCATTATCCGCTTCTTTGGCAAAATCTTAGTGTAACGACAAAGTCTTTGGATCCGCGCATGTTTTTTTTTCAGTATAGGGAAAAGTCTGCTAAAAACAACAGGATAGGTTTTTATTTTTTAGCAGATTTGTCTGCTGCGTTTACCCTTCGGCCTGAAACCACAAAGAAAGAAATATCACCATAATTTTTCTTATTTCAAAGTTTAATTTATTTTCTTTATTTATTTATTTCGTAAACGTCCAATACCATCAAAATTCTTTCTTATTCTTATAATATTGGTGTAATTGAATTTTAAAAAATATACAATTAAATATTTAAATAATCTATCAAATACTATCATTGCTGTGATTGAAGACATTTCAATTAAAAATTAATTGGATCAATTAATATCTTGATTAAAGACAAAAAATATATTTCTGTGCAGAGAAGGAATATGATCGACCACCTCCTAGAATAAAATGTTAGATGGTGAACAAGTAACATGTTTGTCGCAAACATGTTATTTTCTAGGAAATTATGTATCTCGACGAAAAACAAGATTTACCCGGCAAAAATGTTATTTTCTCCCCATCAAAAAATAACATTTTCCTCTAGGAGGTGATAATATTCCTTCTCTAAGTGTGGATCGTGTACAAAGAATTATCCAAATGGCAATAGCTTATAAACGGTTCTGTATCAAAATCAGCTTCTAAATAATCAGAATAAAATCGTATAATTTGGAATTCATCTGAGGGACGCAAATTTCAAAGGTTACTTTTTTTAAATAAATATTATGAACTTTCTTTATTTTAAAGAAATTTGTCCTTAATATTATGCAAATTGTATTCCTAGAATTAAGGTTGCATAATCTCTCATATTATTAGCTCCATATAGAACCACATATCGTTATTATAAAAAAAATTAAAATAAATTTAAAAAATGTGAAAACAATAATTTAATGCATGGTTGAATAATTTGTAAAATTATAAATGTATGATTTGTTTTTAATATATCTGATAGTTTATCATTATTTTATATTATTTTGTGTGTGTGTGTGTCTTTCCAAAATAGATCAAACTGCTGACAAAAGAATTGTATTTTTTAAGTTCATTATAACTAATGAAAGTTACTTTAGACCATATTTAAAAAAAACATATTGACATAGTCACCGTCACATTTATTTGCAAACATTTTCTATAGATTTTTTTTTTTATTTTCATTGTCTGAATTTATGATGAAAACGTGTTAGAATTTTGTATAAAATTAAAAAAAGACATAGTTTGTATAGAAAAAAAAGCAAATAATAATAATAATACGAAATTCAAGGCATATTTATATATTTGCAGATACATTCGTATTTGTCTATTATTTTGTTTTTTGTTTATTTCGAATAAATTGTGGGCGCTTGTGGACACAATGTCTTTACCAGAAGAAAGCAGCAAAAGCTAAAAGCTGAGAATAAAATAAAATACTTATCTACACAACTGGAACAAAAATTATTTTTGTTGTGTCTGGTATCGAAAACAATGAAATTGTGGAACTTGTATTTATTCATTTGAACACACACACAAGGTACCATGTGTTCCTGAATATATTTAGTGTTAGTGGGTGCTGTTTTACGACGAGTTGTACAAGAATTGAAATTTCGGATGGGTACCCTACTCCATGGATTGTGTACAAAGTTCTACTAAAGACTGTCATCCACAATCGAATTACTTGGATTGTAGCATCATATTTCAAAACTACTTAAGACTATTTTCTAAATTGGAAATTTTTTTCATATGGAGTCTTTGTTGAATATAAAAATTACGAAAGTTTGACCGGGCAACATCTTATGTTCCCTCGACCATGAACGCTGGTTATTGTTTTTACATTGCATGGTGTCATTTTATCGTTGTCAGATTGACACTGTCTTTTCTCCGTTTGACACGACATTCATGAACGGATCGTTTTGAAACCTGCACGCCATTCATGATTTTTTCTATGGGTATATGGACCAACTTTTGCAACGTTAGATGCCATATATTGGCATTGTATACCAAATGTCAAAAGGATCGGATGAAATTTATTTGTCCATGAGGCTCCAGAAGTCAAATCTGACTATATCGGGGTTATATATACACACAAAAAAAAATTTTTCGGATTCAATCACGAAATTAATTGATCCAATTAATTTTTTAATTGAAATGTCTTCAATCACGAAAATGATAGTATCAATCACAGTTTTAATTGGTCATAGAAAAAAATCTTGATTAAAATATTAATTGATTTCATTAGCAAATTTCAATTAATTTTTTAATTGATTCAATTAAAAATTTAATTGATGTTGATTGCAAAACTCAATTAATTTTTTAATTAAGAAATGTAACTATTTTCAATTATTTTCTCAATTGGTTTTTATTTGGATTAACAATTGATTGTTTGAAATACATTTTTAATTAAAAAATATTCATCACTTTCTTTAACTGACTTAGTCTTCCGAATTTGATTAAAAAGTTAATTGTATCAATTAATGTTTTAATTAAAAATTTTTAAATTTTCAATCATCGACTTAATTGATTAATATTTCTATCTTGATTAAAAAGTTAATTGTATCAATTAATTTATTAATTGAAATTTTTTTCAACTTCAATTAACTTTTTAATTGGAAATATTTTGGTGATATTTTTTTCTGTGTAATTATGCACCGATATGAACCAATTTTCACATGGAAAGAAATGGAATCGAATTTGTTCCTTCAAGAGGCTACAGAAGTCGAAATCTGGTCATCGGATTATATGGGGCTATATATAAATATGGACCGAAATCGAGTAATTTTTCCATGGTTGTTAGAAGACATATTCTAACATCAGGTACCATTTTATTTTTAAGCGGATTGGATGACTTTTGCCTTTCCAATAGGCTCCGAAAGTAATATCTGAGGATGGGTCTATACATGGGGGCTATAACAGCTAAAAAATGGTCGATATGACTCATTTGCAATCACGGCTGCCAATCGTGCCAAAAATAATCTACCAAACATTGAAGAAAATTTTACCACAAATCTACCAAAGTTAAAAAAATATAATTTGAAGTTTTTTTTTTAATAAAATTGTATGGTTATTATGAATAATATGGGTTTTCTTTGCCTGAATGAATTCATTCCGAAAATTTTTTGGAATGAACTACACTTGAACCTTCCGAAAAAAGGTTTGATAGTCGGCTACTGCCTAAACAAATTTGCAAGCATATCTCTTTTCCTTTTTACCCGAATTTATTCTGATAATTGGTTGATAGTTTTGCTGCAAGTAGAGGATGCTGATGACAAATGTGGTTATTCCGAAACAGCTGTACATCCAACCATCTTGCAGTCTATAGGGCTTTGCCCAAATAAATTTGACAAGCATACTTTTCCTCTGTTGGTTAAGCTACACTTGTAGTTTAGTCAATGCATGGTTTTAAGCTGAGATCATAAACAACAATAATGATTGAAGAGAAACCAACAATAACAAACAAAACGAAATAAAATTTTGGCAAAATTTTCTATAGAAATAAAATTTTGAGAAAATTTTCTATCGAAATAAAATTTAGGCAAACTTTTCTATAGAAATAAAATTTAAAAAAAAATCTATAGAAATAAAATTTTGGCAAAATTTTCTATAGAAATAAAATTTTGAGAAGATTTTCTATAGAAATAAAATGTTGGCAAAATTTTCTATAAAAATGAAATTTTGACAAAATCTTCTATAGAAATGAAATTTTGGCTAAATTTTCTATAGAAATAAAATTTTGAGAAAATTTTCTATAGTAATAAATTTTGGCAAAATTTTCTATAAAAATAAAATTTTGGCAAAAATTTCGATAGAAATAAAATTTTGGCAAAATTTTCTATAGAAATAAAATTTTGGCAAAATTTTCTATAGAAATAAAATTTTGGTAAAATTTTCGATAGAAATAAAATTTTGAGAAAATTTTCTATCGAAATAAAATTTTGAGAAAATTTTCGATAGAAATAAAATTTTGAGAAAATTTTCGATAGAAATAAAATTTTGAGAAAATTTTCGATAGAAATAAAATTTTGAAAAAATTTTCGATAGAAATAAAATTTTGGCAAAATTTTCGAAGAAATAAAATTTTTTCAAAATTTTTAATAGAAATAAAATATTAGCAAAATTATCTATAGAAATAAAATTTTGGCAAAATTTTCTATAGAAAAAGCATTTTTATTGTTGTTTTTGATCTCAGCTTAAAACCATGCATTGACTAAACTACAAGTGTAGCTTAACCAACAGAGGAAAAGTATGCTTGTCAAATTTATTTGGGCAAAGCCATATAGACTGCAAGATGGTGGATGTACAGCTGTTTCGGAATAACCACATTCCTCATCAGCATCCTCTACTTGCAGCAAAACTATCAACCAATTATCAGAATAAATTCGGATAATTCACTCAACCCAAAGTGAACTACACTTGAACCTTCCGAAAAAAGGTTTGATAGTTGGCTACTGCCTAAACAAATTTGCAAGCATATCTCTTTTCCTTTTTACCCGAATTTATTCTGATAATTGGTTGATAGTTTTGCTGCAAGTAGAGGATGCTGATTAGGAATGTGGTAATTCCGAAACGTGCGTCCATCCAACCATCTTGCAGTCTATAGGGCTTTGCCCGAATAAATTTGGCAAACATTCTTTTCCTCTGTTGGTTAAGCTACACTTGTAGTTTAGTCAATGCATGGTTTTAAGTTGAGATCAAAAACAACAATAATGATTGAAGAGAAACCAACAATAACAAACAAAAGAAACTAAAATTTTGACAAAATTTTCTATAGAAATAAAATTTTGGCAAAACTATCTATAGAAATAAAATGTTGGCAAAATTTTCTATAGAAATAAAATTTTGGCAAAATTTTCTATAGCAACAAAATGTTGAGAAGATTTTCTATGGAAATAAAATTTTGAGAAAATTTTCTATAGAAATAAAATTTTGAGAAAATTTTCTATAGAAATAAAATTTTGAGAAAATTTTCTATAGAAATAAAATTTTGAGAAAATTTTCTATAGAAATAAAATTTTGAGAAAATTTTCTATAGAAATAAAATTTTGGCAAAATTTTCTATAGAAATAAAATTTTGAGAAAATTTTCTATCGAAATAAAATTTCGGCAAAATTTTCTATAGAAATAAAATTTAAAAAAAAAATTCTATAGAAATAACATTTTGGCAAAATTATCTATAGAAATAAAATTTTCTATAGAAATAAAATTTTGAGAAAATTTTCTATAGAAATAAAATTTTGGCAAAATTTTCTATAGAAATAAAATTTTGGCAAAATTTTCTATCGAAAAAAAATTAAAAAAAAAAATCTATAGAAATAAAATTTTGGCAAAATTTTCTATAGCAATAAAATGTTGAGAAGATTTTCTATGGAAATAAAATTTTGAGAAAATTTTCTATAGAAATAAAATTTTGAGAAAATTTTCTATAGAAATAAAATTTTGAGAAAATTTTCTATAGAAATAAAATTTTGGCAAAATTTTCTATCGAAATAAAATTTTGGCAAAACTATATATAGTAATAAAAATTTGGCAAAATTTTCTATGGAAATACAATTTTGGCAAAACTATCTATAGAAATAAAAATTTGGCAAAATTTTCTATTGAAATAAAATTTTGAGAAAATTTTCTATAGAAATAAAATTTTGAGAAAATTTTCTATAGAAATAAAATTTTGAGAAAATTTTCTATAGAAATAAAATTTTGAGAAAATTTTCTATAGAAATAAAATTTTGAGAAAATTTTCTATCGAAATAAAATTTAGGCAAAATTTTCTATAGAAATAAAATTAAAAAAAAAAATCTATAGAAATAAAATTTTGGCAAAATTTTCTATAGAAATAAAATTTTGAGAAAATTTTCTATAGAAATAAAATTTTGAGAAAATTTTCTATAGAAATAAAATTTTGGCAAAATTTTCTATAGAAATAAAATTTTGAGAAAATTTTCTATCGAAATAAAATTTAAAAAAAAATCTATAGAAATAACATTTTGGCAAAATTATCTATAGAAATAAAATTTTGAGAAAATTTTCTATAGAAATAAAATCTTGAGAAAATGTTCTATAGAAATAAAATTTTGGCAAAATTTTCTATAGCAATAAAATGTTGAGAAGATTTTCTATGGAAATAAAATTTTGAGAAAATTTTCTATAGAAATAAAATTTTGAGAAAATTTTCTATAGAAATAAAATTTTGAGAAAATTTTCTATAGAAATAAAATTTTGGCAAAATTTTCTATCGAAATAAAATTTTGGCAAAACTATATATAGTAATAAAAATTTGGCAAAATTTTCTATGGAAATACAATTTTGGCAAAACTATCTATAGAAATAAAAATTTGGCAAAATTTTCTATTGAAATAAAATTTTGAGAAAATTTTCTATAGAAATAAAATTTTGAGAAAATTTTCTATAGAAATAAAATTTTGAGAAAATTTTCTATAGAAATAAAATTTTGAGAAAATTTTCTATAGAAATAAAATTTTGAGAAAATTTTCTATCGAAATAAAATTTAGGCAAAATTTTCTATAGAAATAAAATTAAAAAAAAAATTCTATAGAAATAAAATTTTGGCAAAATTTTCTATAGAAATAAAATTTTGAGAAAATTTTCTGTAGAAATAAAATTTTGAGAAAATTTTCTATAGAAATAAAATTTTGGCAAAATTTTCTATAGAAATAAAATTTTGAGAAAATTTTCTATCGAAATAAAATTTTAAAAAAAATCTATAGAAATAACATTTTGGCAAAATTATCTATAGAAATAAAATTTTGAGAAAATTTTCTATAGAAATAAAATCTTGAGAAAATGTTCTATAGAAATAAAATGTTGGCAAAATTTTCTATAGAAATAAAATTTTGGCAAAATTTTCTATGGAAATAAAATTTTGGCAAAACTATCTATAGAAATAAAAATTTGGCAAAATTTTCTATGGAAATAAAATTTTGGCAAAACTATTTATAGAAATAAAAATTTGGCAAAATTTTCTATGGAAATAAAATTTTGATAAAATTTTCTATAGAAATAAAAATTTTGGCAAAATTTTCTATAGAAATAGAAATTTTGAAAATTTTTTCTATAGAAATAGAAATTTTAAAAATTTTTTCTATAGAAATAAAATGTTGGCAAAAATATCAATGGCTCCATTTTAATGAAGCTTTCTTTGTGCGTAGCCGCGTCATCTAAACCTTTTTACACTATGAAACGAACTTACTCTCTAATGTAAAGAATTATCTTTAAGATCAAATCAATCCGAATTTGTGACAAGCAATGCAACGATTGTGTCCAATCGTTTTTATTTGCTTCTGGAGAAAAGGTTTTAGGGTCAAAAGAAGACTTATTTTTCTAAAATTTCTTTCAGTGTAAGTCAACACTTTTTTAAATTCAAATAATGATTTCTGTGTGTATTTATGAAAAGTAGCTGTTCGCGAAAAAAGGAAGTAAACTTACAATATACATTCGTATATGATGAAAGTGTTAAATACTTCATATTTGTTTGTTAAAAGAGCGAATAACAAATGCGCGTATAATGTATAACAAAAAAGCGTATTTCAAGTACATGTTAATTTGTTAAAAATTTTTTGTTACCCAAATCTGGTTTTCTATTTACTAAGCAACGAATTTTAAATGTCTAATAATTTCTATAACACTTTACGTAGTTATATCTATCGTGACACTGAAGCAGAATTTTATTTCACGGCTAATATTTGGCATATACTAAAGTTGTTCCCATGATAACAAAATGTAAAAAAAGAATAGCCCTTGGTCAATACTCCCCTGGGCCCCTATTCTTATAAAAATGGCAACTTTATTTACCCAGTATATGCAATTAGAACCACTGACCCCATTGTATTTTATGACACCATGAACCAGACCAGTTTATTATTTCATCACATAAATAATTTAATTAAATATTATGTAAATGTCAACCCCTACATAATTGCTCTAATTCATGTTTTCTTTTACTCTCCCCTAACTGACGTTCTCACTGTTTTGTTTGTTTTTTTCTTCTATTTGCAGGTTAGCACTATTAACCCAAAAGTTTATCATACGGCTACATTTCTAGGTCTGCTGCCAGCTCAATTAATTAACGTTTATTTGGGTTCAACCCTTAGGTCAATGCATGAAGTTTTGAATAATCATGGGACAGCCATAACCGGTTACATTAGCTTTGGTGTTGAGGTAAGTTATCATTATTATTGACCAATTTGGAGTAAAGTAATAAACTGACATAAATACGTAAATATAAACATATGTATATACTTAAATAAAACAAGAAAACAAAAAACAATTTATTCTCATATATACATGCAAGGGGTGTGCTAGTGGCAAAAAATTACAGTGGCTCACGTGTTATTTTATTTCTATAGAAAATTTTGTCAAAATTTTATTTCTATAGAAAATTTTGTCAAAATTGTATTTCTATAGACAATTTTGTCAAAATTTTATATCTATAGAAAATTTTGTCAACATTTTATTTCTATCGACATTTTTGATAAAATTTTATTTCTATAGAAAATTTTGTCAAAATTTTATTTCTATAGAAAATTTTGTCAACATTTTATTTCTATAGAAATAGAAATAAAATTATGAGAAAATTTTCTATAGAAATAAAATGATGACAATTCCCATTAGGCTCGAAATCTACTAAAAGTGGATTTGAAAACCTTTTTATACCCTGCGCCACACTGTGGAACAGGGTATTATAAGTTAGTGCATATGTTTGCAACACCCAGAAGGAGACGAGATAGACACATGATGTCTTTGGCAAAAATGGTCAGGGTGGACTCCTGAGTCGATATAGCCATGTCCGTCTGTCCGTGAACACATTTTGGTAATCAAAGTCTAGGTCGCAGTTTTAGTCCAATCGACTTCAAATTTGGCACAAGTATGTGTTTTGGCTCAGAATAGATCCCTATTGATTTTGGAAGAAATCGGTTCAGATTTAGATATAGCTCTCATATAAAGGGTGATTCTTTTGAGGTTAGGATTTTCATGCATTAGTATTTGACAGATCACGTGGGATTTCAGACATGGTGTCAAAGAGAAAGATGCTCAGTATGCTTTGACATTTCATCATGAATAGACTTACTAACGAGCCACAACGTCGAATTTTCAGTGAATGGGCCCTAGAAAAGTTGGCAGAAAATCCGCTTTTTTATCGACAAATTTTGTTCAGCGATGAGGCTCATTTCTGGTTGAATGGCTACGTAAATAAGCAAAATTGCCGCATTTGGAGTGAAGAGCAACCAGAAGCCGTTCAAGAACTGCCCATGCATCCCGAAAAATGCACTGTTTGGTGTGGTTTGTACGCTGGTGGAATCATTGGACCGTATTTTTTCAAAGATGCTGTTGGACGCAACGTTACGGTTAATGGCGATCGCTATCGTTCGATGCTAACAAACTTTTTGTTGCCAAAAATGGAAGAACTGAACTTGGTTGACATGTGGTTTCAACAAGATGGCGCTACATGCCACACAGCTCGCGATTCTATGGCCATTTTGAGGGAAAACTTCGGAGAACAATTCATCTCAAGAAATGGACCGGTAAGTTGGCCACCAAGATCATGCGATTTGACGCCTTTAGACTATTTTTTGTGGGGCTACGTCAAGTCTAAAGTCTACAGAAATAAGCCAGCAACTATTCCAGCTTTGGAAGACAACATTTCCGAAGAAATTCGGGCTATTCCGGCCGAAATGCTCGAAAAAGTTGCCCAAAATTGGACTTTCCGAATGGACCACCTAAGACGCAGCCGCGGTCAACATTTAAATGAAATTATCTTCAAAAAGTAAATGTCATGGACCAATCTAACGTTTCAAATAAAGAACCGATGAGATTTTGCAAATTTTATGCGTTTTTTTAAAAAAAAAAGTTATCAAGCTCTTAACAGATCACCCTTTATATATTTCGCCCGATATGGACTTATATGGCCCCAGAAGCCAGAGTTTTAACCTAATTTTGCTTAAAATTTTGCACAAGAAGAACAATTAGTACTATAGTCAAGTGTGCCAGATTTTATTGAAATCGCTTCAGATGTAGATATAGCTCCCATATATATCTTTCGCCCGATATGGACTTATACGGTCCCAGAAGCCAGAGTTTTACCCCAATTTGGTTGAAATTTTGCACAGGGAGTAGAATTAGCATTGTAGCTATCGTGCCAAATTTGGTTGAAATCGGTTCAGATTTAGATATAGCTCCAATATATAGCTTTCGGCCGATTTACACTCATATGACCACAGAGGCCAATTTTTAACTCCGATTTAGTTGAAATTTTGCACAGGGAGTAGAATTATCATTGTAGCTATGCGTGCCACATTTGGTTGAAATCGGTTCAGATTTAGATACATCTCCCATATATAGCTTACGCCCGATTTACACTCATATAACCCTTGAGGCCAATTTTTAACTCCGATTTAGTTGAAATTTTGCACAGGGAGTAGAATTAGCATTGTTGCTATGCGTGCCAAATTTGGTTGAAATCGGTTCAGATTTAGATATAGCTCCCATATATAGCTTTCGCCCGATTTACACTCATATGACCACAGAGGCCAATTTTTAACTCCGATTTAGTTGAAATTTTGCACAGGGAGTAGAATTAGCATTGTTGTTATGCATGCCAAATTTGGTTGAAATGGGTTCAGATTTAGATATAGCTCCCATATATAGCTTTCGCCCGATTTACACTCATATGACCACAGAGGCCAATTTTTAACTCCGATTTAGTTGAAATTTTGCACATGGAGTAGAATTATCATTGTAGCTATGCGTGCCAAATTTGGTTGAAATCGGTTCAGATTTAGATATAGCTCCCATATATATGTTTTTATGATTTCGACAAAAATGGTCAAAATACCAACATTTTCCTTGTAAAATCACCACTGCTTAGTCGAAAAGTTGTAAAAATGACTCTAAGTTTCCTAAACTTCTAATACATATATATCGAGCGATAAATCATAAATAAACTTTTGCGAAATTTCCTTAAAATTGCTACAGATTTAAATGTTTCCCATTTTTTTTACTAACATTGTGTTCCACCCTAGTGCATTAGCCGACTTAAATTTTGAGTCTATAGTTTTTGTAGAAGTCTATCAAATTCTGGCCAGATCGAGTGATATTTAAATGTATGTATTTGGGACAAACCTCTATATATAGCCCCCAATACATTTGACGGATGTGATATCGTATCGAAAATTTAGATCTACAAAGTGGTGCAGGGTATAATATAGTCGGACCCGCCCGACTTTAGACTTTCCTTACTTGTTTTATAAGGAAAATGACAGTTGAAATCTACTTAAAGTGGATTTTGAAACTGTAATGTATGAGGTTTAAGTATAAAATGTTGTCAAAATTTTAATTCTATAGAAAATTTTCTCAAAATTTTATTTCTATAGAAAATTTTGTAGAAAGTCCTTCATTTATGAATTCTTTGAATATTTAGAGTTGAGATATTTACCGGATGATTAATTTTCAATAATTTTAAGAACCTAAATGGTCCGGGGCCCTATAGGTAGACCCCTAAAATTGGTTAGCACAGTATGGGCTTTGATTTCTCTTCAAGTAGTCCTAAGAGCACTATGGGACTTTTATGTTACCAAAACGTACAAGGTTGTTACCTTTTTGCTACCATTGCCCACCGTTTGCTTGCGTGAATTCTAATTCAATCACTTGTGCATCTCTACTTCATTGAGACTACATGAATGTACATTCGTGTGACATCCATGGCAGCCACTACAATAAAATTAAGTCATGTGCATGTTAAAGATAAAAGTTGACAAATGATTGCTGCTAATTTGTATCTATTAAGGCACAGTAGTTTACCATAAAAACAAAAGAGTAAATGCTTATAGATTTTATAGAACATTTGAAACTTATTTTGCTACATACTCATAGAAGAACCATTTGAAAAAGGGAAAATGGTTCCCATTTCCATATTTTGTCGGTAGTCACGAAACGCCGCAGATTGCTCCTTCCGTTTCTAAACAGCATCGAGCACTGCTTTGATATGGTCTCAGGGTTGTGCTTTTTGTCCAGAGTGAAGAAACCGAGCATCCATCACACCCAAAATGTCATACAAGATATAACCGACGCTATTGACTCGGCTCTCTCGCTCATCTTCAATTTTGAATTTTTCTTTGTTTGTCATCCTTAGTAGTCGCTTTCGGACGTGGCTTATCAAAACCTAACATACGACCACATTAAACCACGTTCCCCCATTTTTTAAGCGTTAAATTTTGACAAAATTTTCTATAGAAATAAAATTTTGACAAAATTTTCTATAGAAATAAAATAAAATTTTGACAAAATTTTGTATACAAATAAAATTTTGACAAAATTTTCTATAGAAAAAAAATTGACAAAGTGTTCGATAGAAATAAAATTTTGGCAAAATTTTCTATATAAAATAAAATTTTGATTGCTGCTAATTTGTATCTATTAAGGCACAGTAGTTTAAAGAGCACATGATTTTAGATTTTGTAGAACACTGGAGGTACTAGACTTACTTTCTACACTATAGAAACTTTCTATTCCTTGGAATTAAATTTTGACATAATTTTCTATAAAAATAAAATTTTGACAAAATTTTCTATAAAAATTAAATTTTGACAAAATGTTCTATACAAATAAAATTTTAACATAATTTTCTATAGAAATGAAATTTTGACAACCTTTTCTATAAAAATAAAATTTTGACCAAATTTTTTATAGAAACAAAATTTTGTCAAAATTTTCTATAGAAAAAAATTTAACAAAATTTTCGATAGAAATAAAATTTTGACAACATTTTCTATAAAAATAAAAATTTGACAAAATTTTTTATAGAAATAAAATTTTGTCAAAATTTTCTATAGAAAAAAATTTGACAAAATTTTCGATAGATATAAAATTTTGACAAAATTTTCTATAGAAATAAAAATTTGACAAAAATCAATTTCTTTGGTAATTTTAATTTTCGTGTTATTTCATACTATTAATTGTGAATAAGTTCTCCCTTTTTGTAGATATAGTCCCGTGCAAGCTAAAGTCGTTAAAAGTAATAGGAGGGATCATACAAAGAAGCATTTTTTTTTAACTAACAACAATATTTTGATCAGAAACTTCAAAAAAAAAATTGTTTAATTTGGTAGATTTGCGGTAAAATGTTCTAAAATTTCTGAAAGTTAGAAAAAAATCACTAATCCCCAATACCAGATACTCGTTTATCTATTATCCATTTTCGCCTAAACATATGCTTTAATTTAATGCAGTATTTTTATTTTCTGTCTTACTATCAATACCTTACCTATAGTGACTTAAGATATTCTATAGATAATCTATTTTCGCAAAATTTGTATTAATAATTTATTATTTGTGTCATTGTAGGTTGTCTGTGGCATCGCCTTAATGTTCTGGGTAGTTCAAAAGGCACGCAAGGAGCTATCCGAAACGCTATTAACCGACATTGGCAATGATGGCAAACTAATCGATATACAAGTGTAGCGCAAGACTGCAATACTATTGTTTGTTTATAATAATATTACCTTAGCAAACTATTGTAAAATTTTTATGTGTTTAATTTCCAAAAACAAAAAAAAAACGAAGACCTTAAAAATTATGATATTTAAACAGCGACATTAAAAAATAAGTATATACGTTTTTTTAGATATATTTTTATTATTGAAATTTGTGAAACATTCGTTTTGGATTTTATTTTTTTGTAAAATATGAAAGCATTTATATTTTTTTTATTTTTGGTTGCCATCGCCAAAAAATAAAACCATACAATTTTACACAAAGAATTAAATAAATTAAGATATTATAAAAAAATAAAAAAAAATAATAATAATAAAACAAACATTTTGTAAATTAATAATGCCAACAATGTTATACATATTTTTATTTATTAAAAATAATTAGCGAGTACGAAATTTATATGAGTTCAAGTCAATTTGTCTGCATTCAGATTTTGATAGATTCTGTATAACAGATACTGTCAGTGAGAAAAGAGCTAATTTTTTGGATTCCCTGCTCATTTTCTTCTGATTGTGATGCAGCGGCAGGGCAGATACCCATACGAATAAAACTAATTATTTAGCTGAAGCAGAACTAAGTTGAGTCATCTATCATACAATGCTAACAAGTTAATCGAATGATCCTCCATATTAGCAGATCCTCCATGCTAACAGTAAATGAAAGTTCACGGCCCGAAATAAAGCGCTACTAGAATTACATTCATATGATATTTGGTCCATCTAATTTTATTTCAAAATTTTATTTCTACAGAAATTTTTTCCAAAATTTTATTTCTACAGAAAATTTTGTCAAATTTTTATTCCTATAGAAAACTTTGTTAACATTTTATTTCTATAGAAAATTTTCACAAAATTTTATTTCTGTAGAAAATTGTGTCAAAATTTTCTTTCTATAGAAAATTTTGTCAAAATTTTATTTCTATAGAAAATTTTCTCAAAAATTTTATTTCTATAGAAAATTTTCTCAAAATTTTTATTTCTATAGAAAATTAATAACAATTTTATATCTATAACAAAATTTTCCAAATTTTATTTCTGTAGAAAATATTGTCATAATTTAGTGCATTGCATATAATCCCCAAAAAGTCGTCCAAACAAAAGCACATAAATTATGGAAATTATAAAAAACAATTAATGACGCCAATCGAAAATCAATTGATCGAATTAAAATTGACTAGATTCATAATCACATAACTTTTTTTATTTAGGTATTATTTGAGTGAATTAATTTAATTTTTTTATTCAATTAATACATATATTTTTTAATTCAATTAAGATTCCATTTGAAAATATATTGGTGATATATTTTTTGTCTATATAAATATTTGTTAAAATTTCTTTCCACCTTTGAAAAAGAACCAGAAATATCTAAAAAAAGAAAAATAACTGCAAGCTGTGCCTCTACAATTACACCAATTCTTAATTAAAAACCACAAACACCCCGAAAATAATATGTGATCTAATATTAATAAATAGCAAATACATTGTTTTTAAATAGGATATTATTATTTTCTGGTTAAGCGGTTAAGCTTACATTTTTATTGTTCACCAATATATAGTGGTAGTATTTATAAGGTTAAAATTATTTAGTCTTAAAATTAAAAACACAAAAAAGCAAATGTTTAAACAAAATATTTGAAATAAAATATATTTAATATTTATATATAATAAATGCAATTAATTATTAATACCATGAAGAAAAAATATAATTCCATACAGAATATGGCAGATGACGAAGGATTGTTTTATTTACTCTCATATTGTCTCCAATCTCTGGGCTTTTTCAAATAATGCTTGGAGAATATACTTTCCAGTACATTAATGGTAAAATCGACATCGGATTTCTGGACACACATCGATGGTTTAAAGCATACAACCTGTTAAAAAGGAAATGTATCAATAATTATTTTTATTTAAGAGTTCTTCCCTTTGAAAAAAGATATCAGATCACATTTAATCCTTAAACGAAAGAGTTCAACAGAAATAAATTTTTTACAAAATTTGCTATAGAATTAAAATTTTGCCAACATTTTCTATAGAATTAAAATTTTGCCAAAATTTTCTATAGAAATAAAATTTTATTTTTTTGTAGAAAAATAAAATGTTGACAACATTTTCTAAAGAAATAAAATTTTGATAAAAATTTCTATAGAAATAAAATTTTGACAAAATTTTCTATAGACATAAAATTTTGACAAAATTTTTGACAAAAATTTTCTACTGAAATAAAATTTTGACAAACATTTTCTACAGATATAAAATTTTGAACAAATGTTTCGAAAGAAATAAAATTTTGAAAAAAAAAATTCTATAGAAATAAAATGGTAGCTAATTACCAAACTTTTTCTCTGAGTGTATTTTAAAAATGCTAAGGTTACTATTTATTTGCATAAAAAAAAAACATTGTAACTACATATTTACAAAAAAAAATTAACTAGGGATGTGATATAAGTACAAGGCTTCTTCTATCTCCCATGGTAGGCTATGGATCTAGGAATGTGATGGATGGGAAATAAAAGTGATTTTCACAAAAGCATCTTAAGCATAGGATATTCTCTTAATTGCACCAAAATCCCCAAAGAAAAAAATTTAATTCTTCGATAAAACTTCCGAAATAGATCTCGATAAGACATCTACTGCAAATTTAACATCGGACTTATTAATACACATAGGAGGTTTGATACGCAATATCTGGAAAGAAAGGAAGAAGTAGATGATGTGGAATTAAGTTTAGGATAAGGATGTGGCGTAAAGACATTAAGGATTAACAAGGACATAGCAACAAAGACACAATGGCACCAAACCCAATAGCATTGGTAGAGTCACATACAGATTACTCAGCAATCTCAAAACTTACATTGCCATTCAGGCCACCACGTCCGAAAAGTACACCCATATCTTTGCAGGTTTCCCATATCTCCAATACATGGGGTACACCCAAGGGGGTTTTAGTTTTACGATCAGCCACCAATTCTACACCAATCATAAGACCCTTGCCTCGGACATCACCAATAATCTCGTATTTATCTCTAAGCTCGGCCAATTTTTTAAGGAAATAGGTACCAACATCTTTGGAGTTCTTTTGCAATTGTTCCTCTTCGATAACATCAAGGACAGCAATGCCCACAGCACTAGCCATGGGATTACCACCATAGGTATTGAAATGTAAAGCCATACCTAAGGATTGGGCTATTTTGGGTGTGGTAACAACAGCAGCCATGGGGAAACCATTACCAATACCTAAAGGAAAGGGAAAGATATTTTAAAATAGTTAAGAACCGAAATTTTCAAATTCCCACTTACCCTTAGCCATAGTAACGATATCGGGTATAATGCCATGACCTTCAAACCCCCAGAAATGATCACCGGTTCTACCGAATCCCGTTTGGACTTCATCTGAAACAAAAACACCTCCATTGGCCCGTACCAATTCGGCAGCCTTTTTAATGTAGCCCTTGGGGAATTGAACAGTACCACCCACACCCTGTATGGATTCGGCAAACATGGCAGCCACCTTACCACGAGGTAAAGAATACTTGAAGGTCTGTTCCAATTCATTGTAGTACATATCGGCAGCTTTGCAGCCACTTTCTGAGTCACAATCACATGAACGGTCTGTCTGTATGGGAGAGTCTCTACACTTGGCCCCACCCCATATACCCAGATAAGGGTCAGGATTCATAACATGATGAATACCATTGGCCACACCGGGCAAAGGGAAACGCCAAGTGGAATGGGCAGTCAAACCCATGGTATAAGGAGACATGCCATGGTAACAATTGCGTAGAGTTATGATATCTTGGTTTCCAGTATGTAAACGGGCCATAAGCATTGCCAGATCATTGGCCTCCGAACCAGAATTCACGAAATGCACCGACTTTAGGTCTCCGGGGAATTTTTCTGTTAATCTCTGGGCATATTCATGGATTTTGGGATGCAAGTAAATATTGGTGGTATGCCATAGGGTCTTTATTTGCTCTTCCAAGGCTTTGTTGACTTTTCTAGAAATGAATTTAAAAATAAAAATCACCATATGCTCTCCCTTACTAATCTCATAACTTACGGATGACAATGTCCCACTGATACTGTCACAATTCCACCGATCATATCCAAATAACGATTACCATCATGATCGAATAACCATTGCATGTGACCACTGTGTATGAGTAAAGGTTTCTTGTAGTACGCCGTTAGATTTGGAGTCAAATGATTTTTCCTTAATTCTTTGATATTTTCATAGCTGGGCCCCTTATATTGAGGTGGTGTGAATTCACAATCGGGCATTTCATTTTGAACCAAGGATACTGTGGCCGGAGCAGCTTTCGAGTTAAGGGTAGACGAATGACGGCATTGAGATTTACCATGTCTCAGCAAACGGGAAGAGTTTGCTGCATGAAAATAAAAGAAACATTTTTTTAAGTGCTAAAATTATTATAAAAAAATATGAACTCATTGACAAAATGTTCTATTGAAATAAAATTTTCCAAAATTTTCTATAGAAAAAAAAAATTGACGGAATTTTTCTATAGAAAATGAAATTTGACAAAATTTTCTTCAGAAATAAAATTTTGACAACATTTTCCATAGAAATAAAGTTTTGACAAAAATTTCTATAGATTGGCCAGATAAGTTCACCAATCTGGTATCACAATGGACTGAATAGTCTAAGTGAGCCTGATACATCGGGCTGCCACCTAACCTTCTATAGATTTTTGATCAAATTTTCTATAGAAATAAAATTTTAACAAAATTTTCTGTAAAAATAAAATTTTGAAAAAATTTTCTATAGAAATAAAATTTTGACAAAAGTTTCTATAGAAATAAAATTTTGACAAAAATTTCCATAGAAATAAAATTTTGACAAAATTTTCTATAGAAATAAAATTTTGACAAAATTTTCTATAGAAATAAAATTTTGACAAAATTTTCTTCAGAAATAAAATTTTGACAAAATTTTCTATAGAAATAAAATGTTGACAAAATTATCTTCAGAAATAAAATTTTGACCAAATTTTCTATAGAAATAAAATTTTAACAAATTTTTCTATAGACAAAATTTTCTATAGAAATAAAACATTGACAAAGTTTTCTTCAGAAATAAAATTTTGACAACCTTTTCTTTTGACAAAATTTTGAACAAATTTTCTATAGAAATAAAATTTTAACAAAATTTTCTATAGAAAATAACATTTTTTAATTTGGTAGATTTTTGGTAAATTTTTCTTCAAATTTTGGTAGATTATTTTTGGCACGAGTGACAACAGTGACTGTGAGCCGTGTTCATGACATTCGTCCATTAAAAAATATTTTGGTCAAAGTAAACTTTTTTTTTGAGTGTAGATATGAATATATCTACATATATTTATTTAAAATGTTTAAACAGGTTTTTTTGGGGGAAAGGCAACAATTGCAATTTTAGCTTTATTTCGGAAAAAGTGAATAACAAACACACACAATAAATATAGCGATAGCTCTCATAAACATTGCCCCTACTAAACTGTATTTACATAAATTGCTTTTAAATGAAAAAAAATCAAAAGTGTCCACAAGCTTAAATTAATTTGATGCAACCTACAGTAGTACACAAAAATTCGTTGACATTAAAAATTTTCTTTGATAAAAATCACATTATATTGAAATTGCACTTTTGAATATTTTTCAGATGGAAAGTTGTCGATGAGAATCGGATTGTGTCACAGTAGAATTTTAAAATGAATCAATTAAATTTTAATTCTCTATAGAAATAAAATTTTGACAAAATTTTCTACAGAAATGAAATTTTGACAAAATTTTCTATAGAAATAAGATTTTGAAAATTTTTTCTATAGAAATAAAATTTTGACAAAATTTTCTATAGAAATAAAATTTTGACAAAATTTTCAATAGAAATACAATTTTGACAAAATTTTCAATAGAAATACAATTTTGACAAAATTATCAATATAATAAAATTTTGACAAAATTTTCTATAGAAATAGAATTTTGACACAATCTTCTACAGAAATAAAATTTTGACAAAATTTTCTATAGAAATAAAATTTTGACAAAATTTTCAATAGAAATACAATTTTGACAAAATTTTCAATAGAAATACAATTTTGACAAAATTATCAATATAATAAAATTTTGACAAAATTTTCTATAGAAATAGAATTTTGACACAATCTTCTACAGAAATAAAATTTTGACCAAATTTGCTATGGAAATAAAATTTTGACAAAATTTTCTATAGAAATAAAATTTTGACAAAATTTTCTACAGAAATAAAATTTTGAAAACATTTTCTATAGAAATAAGATTTTGAAAATTTTTTCTATAGAAATAAAATTTTGAGAAAATTTTCTACAAAATTAAAATTTTACAAAATTTTATATAGATTTAAAATTTTGAAAAAATTTTCTATAGAAATAAAATTTTGACAACATTTCTATAGAAATAAAATTTTGACAACATTTCTATAGAAATAAAACATAAAGCAGAAAGGAACTGTGATTGACATAAACGACATAACATAGACTTTGATTTTGGAAAAGAAAGTATTTTGTTTTATTGGAAAAATGTGTTTTTTTAACAATTTTTTTGGTGATTTGAACTTTTTAAAGAAATTCAAATAGCAAGAAAAGAACAGCGTTGCTCTAAAATTTCATTTGAAAGGAAAGAGTTTTTTACGTGTGCTATTACCTATATAAATAGGCCACCATTTCGTAATATCTAAACAATGTTGATAAGCTGCAGGTATTGTTAATAATATTCATAAAACCCCCCGAACGAAATAATAATAATAATAATATCAAGTTTTTATATGAGAGATCAACATATATGAAGCATTCTATGTGGCTTGGTCTAGAAAACTAAGAGACATTTGTTTTTGTATGCCGAAATCAGACCATTATTTGGGATTTTTAAGATTATTTCAAGTGTGTTTCGTCTGACACCTTCTTCAAAAATTCCCATTCTTAAACATGCCCACTAAGTTGTGTCCAAATCTTATCAACATTTAACGCAGATGTACTTTTACAACTAATGACAACTGAGGTGAAGATAGGTGCTATTGATATAAATTTCACTTTCGTTTAAGTTGGTGTATAGAAAAAAGGCAAACTTAGGGATAAATAAAATATTTGGATTTTTTGGAAATATATCATTAAAACAAATATATTTTTAAATTGTGTGATTTTTTTTTTGCAATTTTTTGGAAACAATGAAAAACAATAACAACCTATTAAAGCGTGGGCACTTTACAAATTTTCTATAGAAATAAAACGTTGTCAAAATTTTCCATAGAAATAAAATTTGGACGAAATTTTCTATAGAAATAATATTTTGACAAAATTTTCTATAGAAATAAAATTTTGTAAAAATTTACTATAGAAATAAAATTTTGTAAAAATTTTCTAAAGAAATAAATTTTTTTTACAAAATTTTCTATAGATATAAAATTTTGACACAATTTTCTATAGAAGTAAAATTTTGACAAAATTTTCTATAGAATTAAAATTTTGACAAAATTTTCTATAGAAATAAAATGTTGACAAAATTTTGTATAGAAATAAAATTTTGACAAAATTTTCTATAGATATAAAATTTTGACACAATTTTCTATAGAAGTAAAATTTTGACACAATTTTCTATAGAAGTAAAATTTTGACAAAATTTTCTATAGAAGTAAATTTTTGACAAAATTTTCTATAGAATTAAAATTTTGACAAAATTTTCTATAGAAATAAAATTTTGACAAAATTTTCTATAGAAATAAAATTTTGACAAAATTTTCTATAGAAATAAAATTTGGACAAAATTTTCTATAGAAATAAAATTTTGTAATTTGGCAAAATTTAGTTAAAATCAATGTATTTTTATGAACTAAAATAAAGTTAAATTGCCTATAAAGAATTTGCTTCTCTTTTTTCTGAAGTTAGTTTTCGAATTAATAAGCCTAGACTATGAATTTGTCGCACATTATATTTTGGCATGTAAACACTTTTTTTATTTTTTGCAAAACGAAAACAAACCCACGATCATTTACATATCAACATAGATGGGTAAGCATATACACTGAAAAATATTTTTTTTTTTAATAAGGAATGAAAACGAAAATTTCTTCATTAGCAAAAAATTCGTACATTCGTATTGAATGTTATTATTAAAAAAATTGAATTTATTTCAAAATGTCTTAGCAAAGTAGTATTTCTTTGCATTTAGATCAAATCTACATAACTTTTATGTTACCCATATTTATTGGGTTGTTTTAGCAAAAACATACCAATAATATTTCGCGACATCATATTTTGTTTCTTTATTTCCTTTTATCTGTGGTTTGTTATCTGCTTTTATTTTTTTGCAAATATTAGACACTTTATTATTTTTATTATACAAAAAAAAAACTTGCAACTTTGTTTCTCTTTATCACGATCTGCCGTCGATCAAGGAAAAACCAACCGACCCGTTCCACACTATCAATTGAACTAAATGAAGTACTTTCAGCAGCAGCACTACAAACATTTTTATTCTCTCACTACAAGAGCCATATCTTCTTTGCCAGAGACATACATTTTTAACATAAACTGAATGATTGCGGGCAGAGAAAAAAAGAAAAAGAATTATAAAGTGTAAAGCGAGAGAAAGAGAGAGAGAGTTCTGTTAGTTTAAATTTCAAACTAGTTTCAATGTAAATGTGTAATTCCTTACTTTATTATGCCCTACACCATGCGATGGGAACATTTTCTATAGAAATTTTCTTAAAATTTTATTTCTATAGAAAATGTTCTCAAATTTTATTTCTATAGAAATTTTTCTCAAAATTATATTCCTATAGAAAATTTTCTCAAATTTTATTTCTATAGAAAATTTTCTCAAAATTTTATTTTTATAGAATTTTTTTTTTCAAAATTTTATTGCTATAGAACATTTTCTTAAAATTTTATTTCTATAGAAAATTTTCCCAATTTTATTTTTATAGAAAATTTTCTCAAAATTTTATTTCTAAAGAATTTTTTTTTTAAAATTTTGTTGCTATAGAACATTTTCTTAAAATTTTATTTCTATAGAAAATTTTCTCAAATTCTATTTCTATAGAAAATTTTCTCTAAATTTTATTTCTATAGAAATTTTTCTGAAAATTTTATTTCAATAGAAAATTTTCTCAAGATTTTATTTCTATAGAAATTTTTCTCAAACATTTATTTCAATGGAAAATTTTCTCCAGATATTATTTCTATAGGAAATTTTGTCAAAATTTTATTTCTATAGAAAATTTTTTATCAAAATGTCATTTCTATAGAAATTTTTCTCAAAATTGTATTCCTATAGAAAATTTTCCCAATTTTATTTTTATAGACAATTTTCTCAAAATTTTATTTCTATAGAATTTCTTTTCAAAATTTTATTGCTATAGAACATTTTCTTAAAATTTTATTTCTATAGAAAATTTTGTCAAAATTTTATTTCTATAGAAAATTTTTTATCAAAATGTCATTTCTATAGAAATTTTTCTCAAAATTGCATTCCTATAGAAAATTTTCCCAATTTTATTTTTATAGAAAATTTTCTCAAAATTTTATTTCTATAGAAATTTTTTTCAAAATTTTATTGCTATAGAACATTCTCTTAAAATTTTATTTCTATAGAAAATTTTCTCTAAATTTTATTTTTATATAAAATTTTCTCTAAATTTTATTTCTATAGAAATTTTTCTGAAAATTTTATTTCAATAGAAAATTTTTTCTAAATTTTATTTCTATAGAAATTTTTCTGAAAATTTTATTTCAATAGAAAATTTTCTCAAAATTTTATTTCTATAGAAATTTTTCTGAAACATTTATTTCAATGGAAAATTTTCTCCAGATATTATTTCTATAGGAAATTTTGTCAAAATTTTACTTCTATAGAAAATTTTTTATCAAAATATCATTTCTATAGAAAACTTAATTGCTATAAAAAATTTTCTCAAAATTTTATTTCTATAGAAAATGTTGTCAACATTTTATTTCTATTGAAAATTTTGTCAAAATTTTATTTCCATAGAAAATTTTGTCAAAATTTTATTTGTATAGAAAATTTTGTCAAAATTTTATTTCTATAGAAAATTTTGTCAAAATTTTATTTCTATAGAAAATTTTGTCAAAATTTTATTTCTATAGAAAATTATGTCAAAATTTTATTTCTATAGATAATTTTGTCAAAATTGTATTTCTATAGAAAATTTTGTCAAAATTTTATTTCCATAGAAAATTTTGTCAAAATTTTATTTCCATAGAAAATTTTGTCAAAATTTTATTTGTATAGAAAATTTTGTCAAAATTTTATTTCTATAGAAAATTTTGTCAAAATTTTATTTCTATAGAAAATTTTGTCAAAATTTTATTTCTATAGAAAATTTTGTCAAAATTTTATTTCTATAGAAAATTTTGTCAAAATTTTATTTGTACAGAAAATTTTGTCAAAATTTTATTTCTTTACAAAATTTTGTCAAAATTTTATTTCTATAGAAAACTTTGTCAAAATTTTATTTCTATAGAAAATTTTGTTAAAATTTTATTTCTATAGAAAATTTTGTCAAAAATAGAAAATTTTGACAAAATTTTAGTTCTATAGAAAATTTTGTCAAAATTTTATTTCTATAGAAAATTATGTCAAAATTTTATTTCTATAGATATTTTTGTCAAAATTTTATTTCTATAGAAAATTTTGTCAAAATTTTATTTCCATAGAAAATTTTGTCAAAATTTTATTTCCATAGAAAATTTTGTCAAAATTTTATTTGTATAGAAAATTTTGTCAAAATTTTATTTCTATAGAAAATTTTGTCAAAATTTTATTTCTATAGAAAATTTTGTCAAAATTTTATTTGTACAGAAAATTTTGTCAAAATTTTATTTCTTTACAAAATTTTGTCAAAATTTTATTTCTATAGAAAACTTTGTCAAAATTTTATTTCTATAGAAAATTTTGTTAAAATTTTATTTCTATAGAAAATTTTGTCAAAAATTTTATTTCTATAGAAAATGTTCCCAAAATTATATATCTATAAAAAAAATTCTCAAAATTCTATTTCTATAGAAAATTTTGTCAAAATTTTATTTGTATAGAAAATTGTGTCAAAATTTTATTTCTATAGAAAATTTTGTCAAAATTTTTTTCTATAGAAAATTTTGTCAAAATTTTATTTCTATAGAAAATTTTGTCAAAATTTTATTTCTATAATGAAGCAACTACACAAAAAAAAATTATTTCTATCCTCGCAAACAAAATTTTATACCAACGAAAATTTCTTTTCCTGTTCATGTATAAAAAAAATATTTCACAGCAGAATTTCACTGTACTAGAACGATGATAATTATTTTTAACGCAAAGTTACTTTGCATTCGAACAAATGTACATACATACTTGCTCCCATTTTTGTTGATAGGTTTATCTGTTCATACTTGAACATGAACTATGTAGGAGCAAAAGAAATACAAGAAGAAACATAATGGTATCATAAGTCTATTTTTAGAATGCATTTTTTCACTGACAAGGACTGAAACTAGTTTTACGAGGTACGTTACTCAAATACTCCTCTCCAATGGAAACATTAGGCCTGTTTTCGTTTAGTACACCCAAAAAATTATGTTATTCATAACAGCAAAAATGTTTGCTAAAACATCACTTTTTACCTGCTGAAGAACGGAAA
Source organism: Haematobia irritans (assembly GCF_050003625.1). Taxonomy (NCBI): domain Eukaryota; kingdom Metazoa; phylum Arthropoda; class Insecta; order Diptera; family Muscidae; genus Haematobia; species Haematobia irritans. The sequence continues at coordinate 11,641,300 of NC_134400.1, forward strand.
GCAGTCAACGGTCATTTCATTTTTTCCGTTAAATAAAATCAGGTAAACTACAAGTGTAGCTTAAACTCTCCATGCAGGTTTGGGTGGAGGGTATGCTTCTCTTAGCATAGTTATGACGTCACTAAACCTTATAGAGCTAGTCTTTACGCCGCGCCACAACTCAGAAGAACCCCCTCAAGCAACGTCGGCATGCCGCTGACTGCATTTTCGTCGTTTATGTTCTCTACCACTTTGAACGTTGTTATGGCAAAAATGAATTCCTCAACTTTCGATGGATTTCTTTCCCCATCAAATCGAGCGGAGCAATTGCTGAACGAGCTCTCTAAGAGCTGTTTAAACTATTCCGTGGTTAAGGATACCAGGAATGGTAAACTCCTGCTATACGTTTACTTGTAAGCAAATTACTAAAATTGTTGACCTGACCTTCAGAAATTCCACAGCGTCTTCAAAATTGTCAGTTTCTTCTGCCACGATGATATATAACTACCAAGTTCCTCTGCAGAAAGGGAAAACTAACCACAATCGGCAATAACATGTGAGTTATTTCGAAACTCATAATAATTTTCCAGAAAGGGAAAAATGCTCCAAAAATTCAGCAACCACAATCGAACTAGAATTTTTCTTGATTACTCAGGCGTTTGTTCGGGCCTCTTAGTTGGGCGTCAATTTTGTAGGGAGGTTTCCCTTATAAAATAATAACGCCTCTGGATTCTTGATTTTTGAAAGATATTTGCTTATTTATTTATTTCTGAGAAAGAGGAATGAATGAATATATACAAAATGCCGTCCTTTTCGCTCTATGAAGCATATTTAAGAAGATATGGACAAAAGAAGTTTTTTATATAAAAATTTAATTTTTTTTTTAGGATTTTTAATTTTTTTATTTTTTTGAGAGTGGTCACGAATTATCGTCCTTTTTGCTCTAGGGCGCTTAGTTTAGGAGATATGCCCAAAAGAAGTTTTTCATATAAAAATTTCAATTTTTTTAGGATTTGGGTGGATTTTTAAATTTTTTGAGGGCGGTCACGAATTATCGTCCTTTTTGCTCTAGGACGCTTAGTGTAGGAGATATGGCCAAAAGATGTTTTTCATATAAAAATTTCAATTTTTTTAGGATTTGGGTGGATTTTTCAATTTTTTGAGGGTGGTCACGAATTATCGTCCGTTTTGCTCTAGGACGCTTAGTTTAGGAGATATGGCCAAAAGAAGTTTTTCTTATAAAAATTTCAATTTTTTTTAGGATTTGGGTGGATTTTTACATTTTTTGAGGGTGGTCACGAATTATCGTCCTTTTTGCTCTAGGACGCTTAGTTTAGGAGATTATGGCCAAAAGAAGTTTTTCATATAAAAATTTCAATTTTTTAGGATTTGGGTGGATTTTTAAATTTTTTGAGGGTGGTCACGAATTATCGTCCTTTCTGCTCTAGGACGCTTAGTTTAGGAGATATGGCCAAAAGAAGTTTTTCATATAAAAATTTCAATTTTTTTGTGGGATTTGGGTGGATTTTTAAATTTTTTGAGGGTGGTCACGAATTATCGTCCTTTTCGCTCTGGGACGCTTAGTGTAGGAGATATGACCAAAAAAAGTTTTTCATATAAAAATTTCAATTTTTTTGTGGGATTTGGGTGGATATTTCAATTTTTTGAGGGTGGTCACTAATTATCGTCCTTTTTGCTCTAGGACGCTTAGTTTAGGAGATATGGCCAAAAGAAGTTTTTCATATAAAAATTTCAATTTTTTTTAGCATATGGGTGGATATTTCAATTTTTTGAGGGTGGTCACGAATTATCGTCCTTTTCGCTCTGGGACGCTTAGTTTAGGAGATATGACCAAAAAAAGTTTTTCATATAAAAATTTCAATTTTTTTTAGCATATGGGTGGATATTTCAATTTTTTGAGGGTGGTCACGAATTATCGTCCTTTTCGCTCTAGGACGCTTAGTTTAGGAGATATGGCCAAAAGAAGTTTTTCGTATAAAAATTTCAATTTTTTTTAGGATTTGGGTGGATTTTTCAATTTTTTGAGGGTGGTCACTAATTATTGTCCTTTTCGCTCTAGGACACTTAGTTTAGGAGATATGGACAAAATAAATTTTTTCATTTTTTTTTAGGATTTGGGTGGATTTTTAAATTTTTGAGTGTGGTCACGAATTATCGTTTTTTCGCTCTAGGACGCATATTTAAGGAGAATTATCAAAGAAATATTAGCATTACCATAAAATCATGTTTATGCATTGGAAAATATATAAAGAGGCGGTTTTTCGGTATTTATTCATCATGGTTTTTATTTTAGTTTTTAGCTTTATGTGTTGGTATTGGTTTGATTTAATGTATCTCGTTTTTATTTTGATAAAAATCATCAACTATTCTTATTATTTTATAATTTATCGTCATAACAATATTATGTTCACCAAACCATATAGATAGGGCAGAAGACAGCACAACATAAAATATAGAAGGAACCTAATAAAAATATTTGCACATTTTTTAAACAAATCTTAGAAAAAGAAACATATTAAAATAGGGCCAGTTGTTTACTTTTAAATTCTTGATGTTATTTGCTTTCGAGATTATAAAAACAAAAAGCAACACTTAAAAGAAAATATAATTATGATGGTATATTCCTTACAGATTATTCCAGTCTAAATGAAAATTCGAAAATAATATAGCACTAATTAATATTGAAGCTTTAAATTTAAAACATATCTTATATTTTGTAAATATTACAACAAAAATTAAATTATTTTGTGTACATTTTTTGTATTTGTATATTTTTCTGTTTCCGTTTTAGTTTGTTTTTTGTTGTTTTTATTTTTCAAATAGGGAACATGATATTTTTTAAATATATGTTAATAGTGTTTTTATTCATCATCCTATTCATTTTTAATTTAGGTTAAATTTCTTTCCTGTTTGCTTTGTTTGTTGTTTTCTCTTGTTTAATTTTAATAGTGAAATTGTTGTTTTATCATTTATAATATTTTATTACTATATATTCTTACTTTGTTTGGTTTATGTATGTATAGCTTTTCGGTTTTATGAGAGTTAATTTTTTTTTCTCTCATTACCAAAATCATTATAAGGTTTAGTAATGTTAATATTATTATAATTATTATTCTCTAAAAATAGAAAACAGTGTAATTTTATTATATTTTGAATGAAAAATATCATTTACAAATCCGGTCCACCGGGGCATTCTTCGTAATCATCACAATCGTCAATGAAATCTGAAAATAAATCTGGACTAGCATCGTAGTCGACATGTGTTTCAGATTTTTCAATATTTGCCGCCATTTGACGTAAATTATCAACACCAGCCAAAAGTTGCCTAGAAATTGAGAAAGATGCCGGGATTAATTAATTATTTAATATGATAGATTACAATAAAATTACAAATATAGGACTCAACGACGAACTGACGCCCACAATGAAATAAGATCTCCAAAAACAAAATGAAAAAGTATCATCCTTATTTATTAAAAATGAAATAAATCCCACAAAAATAAAATTTTTAAAAAATTTTCCACAGAAATAAAATTTTGACAAAATTTTCTATAGAAATAAAATTTTGACAAAATTTTCTATAGAAATAAAATTTTGACAAAATTTTCTATAGAAATAAAATTTTGAAAAAAAAAATTCTAGAGAAATAAAATTTTGACAAAATTTTCTATAGATATTACATTTTGACAAAATTTACTATAGAAATTAAATTTGGAGAAAAATTTCTATGAAAAAAAATGTTGACACAATTTTCAATAGAAATAAAATTTTAACAAAATTTTCTATAGAAATAAAATTTTCACAAAATTTTCTATAGAAATAAAATTTTCACAAAATTTTCTAAAGAAATAAAATTTTGACAAAATTTTCTATAGAAATACAATTTTTAGAAAATTTTCTGCAGAAATATAATTTCTATAGGAATAAAATTTTTACAAATTTTTTTATAAAAATAAAATTTTGACAAAATTTTCTATAAAAATAAAATTTTTACAAAATTTTCTATAGAAATAAAATTTTGACAAAATTTTCCATGGAAATAAAATTTTGACAAAATTTTCTATGGAAATAAAATTTTTACAAAATATTCTATAGAAATGAAATTTTCAGAAAATTTTCTATAGAAAAAAAATTTTCAGAATATTTTCTATAGAAATAAAATTTTGTTTTGTTATTGTTGGTTTATTCTTCAATCATTATTGTTGTTTTTGATTTCAGCTTAAAAGCATGCAAGTAGAGGATGCTGATGAGGAATGTGGTAATTCCGAAACGTGCATCCATCCAACCACCTTACAGTCTATAGGGCTTTGTCCAAATAAATTTGACAAACATTATTTTCCTCTGTTGGTTAAGCTACACTTGTAGTTTAGTCAATGCATGGTTTTAAGCTGTAATCAAAAACAACAATAATGAAATAAAATTTTGACAACATTTTTATATAGAAATAAAATTTTGACAAAATTTTCTATAGAAAATAATACCCTGTTCCACAGTGTGGAGCAGGGTATAAAAATTATAAAATATTCCAACCTTTTAATAAATACGGGGTAGCTTGTGCGAAAGTTGCACATTTGGTGGAAATCTACCAAAATTTTTCTATAGAAATCAAAATTTTTCTAAAGAAATAAATTTTTTACAAAATTTACTATAGAAATAACATTTGAAGAAAATGTTCTATAGAAATAAAATTTGAAGAAAATTTTCTATAGAAAAAACATTTGGAGAAAATTTTCTATAGAAATAAAATTTTGACAAAATTTTCTTTAGAAATAAAATTTGGAGAACATTTTCTATAGAAATAAAATTTTGACAAAATTTTCTACAGAAACAAAATTTTGAAAATTTTCTATAGAAAAAAAATTTAGAAAATTTTCTATAAAATATAATTTTGATAACATTTTCTATAGACATTTTTTGACATTTTTATATAGAAATAAAATTTTGACAAAATTTTCTATAGAAAAAAATTATAAAATATTCCAACGTTTTAATAAATACAGGGTAGCTTGTACGAAGGTTGCACATTTGGTGGAAATCTACCAAAAATTTTCTATAGAAATCAAATTTTTTCTATAGAAATAAAATTTTGACAAAATTTGAAGAAAATTTTCTATAGAAATAAAATTTGGATAAAATTCTCTATAGAAATAACATTTTTACAAAATTTTCTATAGAAATAGCATTTTGACAAAATTTTCTATAGAAATAACATTTTGAGAAAATTTTCTATAGAAATAAAATTTGGAGAAAATTTCCTATAGAAATAAAATTGGGAGAAAATTTTCTATAGAAATAAAATTTGGAGAAAATTTTCTATAGGAATAAAATTTGGAGAAAATTTTCTATAGAAATAAAATTTGGAGAAAATTTTCTATAGAAATAAAATTTGGAGAAAATTTTCTATAGAAATAAAATTTGGAGAAAATTTTCTACAGAAATAAAATTTGGAGAAAATTTTCTATAGAAATAAAATTTTGAGAAAATTTTCTATAGAAATAACATTTTACAAAATTTTCTATAGAAATAGCATTTTGACAAAATTTTCAAAATGTTATTTTGAGAAAATTTGCTATAGAAATAAAATTTGGAGAAAATTTCCTATAGAAATAAAATTTGGAGAAAATTTTCTATAGAAATAAAATTTGGAGAAAATTTTCTATAGAAATAAAATTTGGAGAAAATTTCCTATAGAAATAAAATTTGGAGAAAATTTTCTATAGAAATAAAATTTGGAGAAAATTTTCTATAGAAATAAAATTTGGAGAAAATTTTCTATAGAAATAAAATTTGGAGAAAATTTTCTATAGAAATAAAATTTGGAGAAAATTTTCTATAGAAATAAAATTTGGAGAAAATTTTCTATAGAAATAAAATTTGGAGAAAATTTTCTACAGAAATAAAATTTGGAGAAAATTTTCTATAGAAATAAAATTTGGAGAAAAATTTCTATAGAAATAACATTTTACAAAATTTTCTATAGAAATAGCATTTTGACAAAATTTTCAAAATGTTATTTTGAGAAAATTTGCTATAGAAATAAAATTTGGAGAAAATTTCCTATAGAAATAAAATTTGGAGAAAATTTTCTATAGAAATAAAATTTGGAGAAAATTTTCTATAGAAATAAAATTTGGAGAAAATTTTCTATAGAAATAAAATTTGGAGAAAATTTTCTATAGAAATAAAATTTGGAGAAAATTTTCTATAGAAATAAAATTTGGAGAAAATTTTCTATAGAAATAAAATTTGGAGAAAATTTTCTACAGAAATAAAATTTGGAGAAAATTTTCTATAGAAATAAAATTTGGAGAAAATTTTCTATAGAAATAACATTTTACAAAATTTTCTATAGAAATAGCATTTTGACAAAATTTTCAAAATGTTATTTTGAGAAAATTTGCTATAGAAATAAAATTTGGAGAAAATTTCCTATAGAAATAAAATTTGGAGAAAATTTTCTATAGAAATAAAATTTGGAGAAAATTTTCTATAGATATAAAATTTAGGGAAAATTTTCTATAGAAATAAAATTTGGAGAAAATTTTCTATAGAAATAAAATGTTGACAAAATTTTCTATAGAAGTAAAATTTTGAAAATTTTCTATAAAATATAATTTTGATAAAATTTTCTATAGAAATAAAATGTTGACAATTTTTTCTATAGAAATAAAATTTTGACAAACTTTAAAAGACAATTATGTTGCAAGACCTTTTTGTCCGCTCCAGCACGAAGAAGTATTTAAAAGCAAATTACCTCAGGTTTTGTTCCGCATTTGATGCTGCCCTCCGCAAATCTATTGATATCTGTTGTGCTCTGGACGGTCTGAGGCCTATGACACCGTTTCCACCATCTTGGCCTGTTCCACTTGTGCTACTGCTAACACCCACGCAACTGCCACCTAAAACGCCACTTCCACCACCAACTGCTGTCGCAGATGTAGATGTTGTGCACCGATTACTGCTTGTAACGGTAGCAGCTGGAGCATACGAAGTAGGAGAACGATTACAACTGCTTACATTACAACCACCTACGGCACCCTCTTCACGCATCAAATCTTTTTCACGTTTCAAAATTTCAATCTCCGAATTCAATTGCTGTACTTGTTGTTTAAGTTTAACAACGAGACTCTGTACAGCATTCGAGTGCTTTTTATTAGTATCGAGATTTTCCTCATTCTGTGACTTGTGCTGCCTTTGTTGTTCCAATAACTGTCGCTCCAAGTTATTGGCTCTCAATGTCTGTTCATTAAGGGCAACCCGTGTTTCATTCAATTCCCTTTGTAGAAGTTCATTATCGGAGCGTAACCTTGACAGCTGTGTGGTCATATTTGAATCTTCGGGCGATCCCATGGAATTTGATGGCAAACCAGTTGCTATATCGGCCAGACGTTGAGAAGAATGAATAATGGGTCCATCGGAAAGGAAATCTGGTAGCATTTTTGAACCCACCGAAGATGATGATGGTTCGGGAAGACCCATATTAAAACCACCCATATCGGCAGGACCTGGTAGTGGAATGTTATCGCGGTTTCGAGGTCTAGCACCACCTCCCCCACCAGCACAAGCCCCGGTGGCTTGGTCGCCATTGCCAGTTCCCACAAGCTCTTCTGTAAAGGCGGCTGTGGGCGAAGAGGGTGGTGAATTCACATGCATATCATTGGCATACCAAGAATCCATCCAATGATCTTGAACAAAGTCAGGTAAAGCAGCAGCAGCTGCCGCCCCACCGGGTATAGGGTTAGAAGATTGATGAAAATCTGTTGGACGTGTGGACAAAACATTCCTTCGATTGGACGATGAGCTGTTAGACCCTCCTACGGTATTTTGGGTATTTATGGGCAAATCCAATTTCAATTTGGCAGCCATTGTTGGATTTGGATTTGTATTGAGAGTCAAACGTGTGGGTCTTGAATCTCGATTTGAACCAACACCACCAGCACGACGGCGTGGGGATGTTTGTGGTCTTGGTATTTCATAGTTTGAATAGGATCGGGGTACATACTGTCCGCGATCATAATCGGACGAATTAGTTGTCATTGTAGGAGCATTTGTAGGTCCCCATTCTGCAAATACAAAAAATATGGAAATTAGATTGTTTTTATCAATGTTTTTGAATGATGACTAGATAGGGCTCATATCTAGACTCTCCTATACTGTTTCATTAGTTTGAAGAATGGACTGTTTCTAAAACTGTTTGAGAATCAACGAAAAATATGCAGTTATGAGACTGTTTTTCTATATTCCATCTCCAGTAAATGGAATGGCATATAAACTCTATAGCCCATATTATGTCAGATTCCTTTTTATAATTGTTCGTTTCCAAAAAAGTGCTTATTTTGAAAGGCCGTTCACCAATCAAATTTTTGAAAGAAATTCATGTAGATTTTTAAGTATAAGAGTGAAGTCCTCACAGTTATATAATTTTTCTATAAGCTGACCAAGTAAAAAAAAGCGTAAAGTTTTGGGTAGAAGGTTTCATTCGGTAGTGAAAAGGTTAAAATGCATGGACTAGTTCTCTATGGCATATTATGCCATTGTCCTACTTCTATGTCGTTCTTGGAGCATCGGGGAGCATTTTTCAAAATTAAGTTCTAATTGCCTCCATTTCTCCCCCTTTTCATTTGCACAAAACCCCAGTACTAACCTGCAAATCGATCACGTTCTCTTTCATCGGGATACAAACGGTAATCTGAAGATTTTGTATTGCCACCACCCGACGAAGCTTCACACGCTGGTAAATCGGCAATGGTCGGTGCCCCAGCATATTCGGCAAGACTCGCCTGCGAGTCGAAAGATGAGAAACGTGGTGAACGTTTCATTTTTGTTGCTGCAATAGACAAACCTTCGCCCGATTGTGTCGATGTGCCGCTCGCAGTTAATGTGGATGATGCAGAATTCGACTGTGGAACCTTGGGACGGGCACCAGTTGATGTTTGTAGGGAACGTGTAGACATGGCAGAATTTGAATTCGAATTACTTGAGGACGTACTGCTCACATTTAAGGGAGGATCCAAAGATGTGACTGTTGTTGAAGGTGCTGTAGGTACGCTACTGCTACTGAGGAAATGCTTAAAAGAGAACGACGAGTTTTGGGTGGGTGGCGGTTGCACTGTATGTGTTGTAGTTGTAGCCGCAGAAGATGCAAAACTGCCTTCACCACTTGAACCTAAAAAAAATTTTCCAAAATTTGTTTACATTACGTCTCGACTTGAGATTAAAGATAACTTACCCTCACCCGCCGCTCCTCCAGAAGAGCTAGCACCAGCAGATCGATTACTATATTGAAAATCTCCATAACCACGATGACCATTAATACACAAATCGGCAACCAAATCATTTAGTTTTCCTTTGGAGGATGTGGGCATCATATCTAGACTCTCCCTTTCCTCTTCGGCGTAATAATTATCGTCTTTCGTTGAATCTTTGTGTTCACTACCACCGTCATCGTTTGATTTCATTGAATCAACGACAATTTTATCACAATCCTTAGGGTTCTGTGCTGTTGTCTGGTGATGCTGTTGATCATTTTCGTTTGCCATTATTATTTTCCAAGCACTAAATCTTTAAAACAAATTTTTTGTATTATTGAATTGAATTGTTGGGTTGAAGGGTTGAATTGAATTGTCAAACTTATGAACTGAAAACAGCTGATTCGAATGAAGATAATAACACACAGATAAATCCATGAGATAATTTATTTTTTTTTTTTTTTTTTTTTTTCTTTTTTTTCCTTTTAAGTTGCTCCCAATGCCGATGAAAAAAAACACCCTTATTGGAAGACTTATTTGGCCCGGAATCACAAAGCCAACACTAATAGACATCGCAATGCTGTGATGAAACTAAATGCATGGACCAGTCTTCTCCAAGAAATCCGCTAAAATGCTCAAACCTTCTATACCAAATTTGTCAACAAATTGTTCAATATCAAATATACCATCCAATTCGGTGAAGTGCGTTCTTTCCAAGAAAAATCTAGGGCATTCAAAAATCACATGGGATGGGGTCTCCACCCCACCACATGACTCACACTCTGGAGAATCAGCTACTCGCACCTTATAAAGTGTAGAATTGCAGAATGCATTGTCACTCAGTATTCTATTAATTGCTTTACACTGAAGAGTATTCACTGCCACATAACCGAACCACGGCTTCTTCCGCACCGTCGGAAAGATTCTGAAGTAACAGGAATTTCGTACTGACGCCTCTTGTATATATTCCGTTGACCATTTCAACCACAATTTTTCCTCTATTGTACGAATAGCATCACCTAAGGGCCATTTCAAATCTAAACGCCATCCCTCTTCAAATGCCTTTTTCGCTGCTTCATCCACTTTCTCATTGTGAGGTATTCCCATGTGCCCGGGAATGAAATGTATTTCGATGCTTCCACAGTGTTCATTTGCAAGAGCCAGAAATTGATGTGCCAAAAAATTAAGTCCTCCGTTGTTTTTAAGCGCTTGAACTCCAGCTAGACTATCCGTTAAAAATGCAATATTTGTCAGCCCGTTGTTTGTAGCAAATTCAAGAGCTTTATATAACGCAACAAGCTCCGCCGACATAGAAGACAGTCTTTTGGTGACACAGAAGGCCTGAACCAAACCAGAAGCCTGGTGGTAGAAAGCAGCCCCCGTATATTCAGCATGCACTGAGCCATCCGTGAAGATTAAATCAAACTTTCTATCTTGTAGATCCGCCTCCTTCTCCAACCTCAGACTCCTAACCAGTTCAACGCTAGCTTCAGCCTTATTTTTGACAGCTCCTTTGAAAAAGTCCTCATCAAACTTTATATTACTTGGCTTAATGATTGATTCAGAGATCTGTGCGACGTCTTCAAAAATATGCTGGAATTGATGATAGATTCTGTAGTAACTAGAATTCAATGGACGATCCCGAACAGCCATTATCTCCTTTGCCGGAAGGTTCAACGCAAAAACTTTTATTAGTTCCTTTGCCGTTGCCAATTCAAATCTCTTGTCAGGAGGCAATTCACCAGCCATATGATATATGACTGAAACAGGTGTTGTGCGTATGAGACCCAGGGCCTTTCTCAGGACATTATTAAGGCAACTTTTAATTCTGCCAGAAGCAACTTGAGACATATTTGAAAGAGCCGAGGCTCCATATTCAGCTTTCGACCTCACAAATGCTTTATAAAAAAGTAATGCCTTAATCGGATGCACTCCAAAACGACACCCATTGATAATATTCATGAAGCGGCATTTCTTTTCAATCTCCCTGATCGTAAAGTCCACATGTTCGTTCGACGAACCATTTGTCGAGATCACCACACCTAGGTATTTCATTTCCTGTACTTGATTCAGGAGTGTGTTTTCAACGCATATGTTCAAATCTCGTTGTCTTCTGTTAAAGTGAACCACACTTGTCTTGGCCATGTTGAAATTAAGACTCTTTTCATTACATCTTGCCTTAAAGTCAATAATTTTAGACTGAAGCAATGTCTTGGTACTGTTAAAATCCTTGTCATAACAGATCAAAACAAAGTCATCTGCATATTGAAATAAACGACATTGACTCGAATTGACATGATGAAGTGAAATGGTGTATAAGTTAAAAAGAATTGGACTCAGCCCACTCCCTTGAGCTAGTCCACCAAATGTCTCTTTCGACTTTGTCCCGCAAATTAATATCCTTTCTCTAAAAAATTCATAGATCCACCAAGTAATGTGACTGTTAAAGCCCAAAATTTCCATGACATCCTTCAGAACCTCTATATCTGTGCAATCATACGCTTTCTCCACATCAACACACATACCCATTACATGCATTGACCTCGACTTCAGGTCGGCCACAAAATTCACAAGGTCGTTTATGCACATGGCTGTCGAATGATGAGGTCTAAAGGCATAAGAGCGTTCAGGGAGCAGGTTAAATGATCTGATATGTTCATTAATCAGATTTTTCAGCACACCTTCTATTAATTTGACATGTACACTCAGAAGCGATATCGGTCTAAAGTTTACGATCATGGTGGCATCTTTGTTCCTCTTTGGGACCGGCGTTAAAAGAATTCTCCTCCAGGAATTAGGAAAAATACCGTCCTCGAAAAGCTTCTTCAGGATTTCGAAAAACGCAATTCTGTCTGAGTCCTTTAAATTAATAATCATTTCATAAGTTATCTTATCAGCACCAGCTGCAGATCCGGGATTTCTTGATCTAATGAACGATTCAAAATCACATACTCCGAATTGAGGTAATGGGTCTCTATTTTTAAAATCAGTTGAGAGCGGCGGCGGGATGTTAATGGGAGCAGATTCTGTGACCATATTGATAAAACACTCTTTCTGTTCCTCATTCCAGATGTTGTTTATATTTTTTTCCTTACCAAATTTCCGCACGTTCTTCACTTTATCCCAAACCTCCCTCGGAGAGCAAGCCGAAGAGACTTCAGAGAGGAAGGCTTGAAAATTCGATTTCTTTAAAGTTCCAATATAGTTCTTCAATTCATTGTCAGCCATAATCCAATCTTGACAGTTCTCATAAGTTCTGTATCGGTGATACTTCAATCTAAGAGCATTGCGCCTTCGAAATAATCTTGAGGCCTCGGGGTCCCACCATGGTTTGGGTTTATATTTGTTCCTAGAATCTATGTATTCCGAACAATTTTGAATTATAGAATCCATTTTGGAACTGAATTCCTCATATGAGGTGCCCACACTCAAACGACTAACACCGTCTAATACACGGCGATGGCACACTTTGTAGAAACCCCTTGGTGCCGGATCAATATCACAGATTTCAATTACAATGGGAAAATGATTACTGTTAGTCAGTTCTGCCTTCCGAACAGACCAACTCGGATTTCGAACAAAGTTTCTGCAGAACGTAACATCAAGAAAAGAGAATTGGCCATCACGAACAGAAAAAGTGTAGTCACCAGTGTTGAGACAGCAAAAAGAAGAACCATACATCAAACCTGCAAGAATGTCACCTCTCGTATCAGAAACTGGAGACCCCCAAAGATGCGATTTGGCATTCAAATCACCGCCAAAAATCATCGGAAGGGACATGTTCTCAACAGAGTCAATGAAACTGGAAATAATCGCCTTAAAAGCACCGTTTGAGGTATTAGGTGGTATGTAAGCCGAAACAACACAGACATTTTTCCTCAAATTATGAGTACGAATACCAACCACTTCCCCAACAGGAAATTTGTCCAAAATTGAAAATGATATATCTCTTCTAATGTAGATGCCTACACCTCCATATCCATCACTCCTGTTCTTATAAACATAATTAAAATTACAAATGCTTGTAGTCGAATTATCAGTCAACCATGTTTCAGACAGTAGTGCTATGTCTATCTTGTTAGTCTCAAGAAATAATTCCAAGACATCTTTGTTCTCTCTCTTTCTCAGGCTCTGAATATTCAGTTGTAAAATTCTCATCTTTTCTTTAACAATAATAATACAATGAAAAAAAAAAAAAAAAAAAACAAAATTACACTGAGAGGCTAGTGGCCCCCCCAGCTTTTATCAACTCGACGTCTTGCGTAGCAAAAAAGCGATTCATATCTTGATGAAGATCTTGAATGAAGTTCAAATGGTCTCCTCCGGAGCCATTTGCACCCACAACAATGTAATTATTTAATTTCTTAGCTAATTCATTTATAGCTCTCTCAAAACCAGATGTCTTCAAATTCTCCGCTGCAATAATACCTACACCGTTTGGAGCTTTATACGTCTCACCTTCTTGTAAAGCAGCCTGGTGCTCTTTTTGTGTCCTTCTTGCGTTAGCCTCCTCTCGTTCCTTATTTATATTCAGTTTGGCGACTCGCGCAAACGAAAATTGTTTATGAAGATCTTTTGCTGCATCAAGATTGTTGCTCACATTGCTGTTATTAGCGAAAGGCTTAAAGTTCGGCTTGTGCCGAATGGGGGGAAAAGCCACATCAAGATTTTGATCCAAAATATCAAACCTATTCGAAAAAATGGCAGAATATTTAGATCTTGCCTCTCGGATGGATAGATTCTCAACGACCATGATTTTTTTAATTCTAAAAGCCTTTTCCCTTGCAGGGCAGTCGCGGCTATTGGAAGGGTGCGCCAGTCCACAGTTAGAGCATGTGATCGGGTTACTGCAATTATTCGGGTCAACCACTTCGTGGCGTTGGAAGCAAATACGACAATTAGCAGGTGATTTGCAGTGATCTGCAAAATGGTTAAATCGGAAACACCGATAGCATTGACCAAAGGGGATAAAATGGTGTACCCTCAATTTTGCACCACTATAGTCAATAACCTCTGGCAATTTGCGCCCCTTGAAGATGACCTTCACTCTCCTTGTATTTATGGTCTCTCCTCTTTCTTTTCTAGTCATTCGAATAATATCCAAAATCGTTGTCTCATTGGTTTTTAAATCCTCTTTTAGCTCCTCTGTGGAAATTTCTTCCGGTACATTATAAATAACTCCTACTATAGACACGAAGTGAGCCAATATTCTGGCCTGATATCCACCATCACTTAAACGGGCATCCTTCACGAAGTTATTTGCCGAAGCACCATCTTTGAAGACAACTTTCACTCTTCCATACCCAACTTTAACAATTTCCAGAATATTGGGTATATTTAACGTTTTGAGGAATCTAGCCGCAGCCATGGTGTTAATCGGCTTTCTTTCGTTGCCAGACGTAAAAGTTTCTAAAAACGTTAAAAAGGGGCCTTCGCTTGTTGCATCATATTCATAAACACGGCTAGAATTAGTCAGCATGGTCGATTGGTTCACCTGAGAACCTCCAGATGTTTTAACATCACGGCGACCCTCTAATCTCGGTACCTTAGTGCCTTGCTTGTCCAGACTTTCCTCTCTTCCTCCTAGTTTATTCCGGCTTCTAGATCTGCATCTTCGCCCAATGTCCGGTGGTGGTGGAATTGGCGGGACATTTGCCTCAGTCCCATTCGGCATTTTTACCGCCTATAAACAAAAATCAGCAAATACACCTTGCCAATAATAGGTAACAATTTTTCTTTTCCAAATCAAAAAGAAAAGAGAAACCAAATAGATAGAATTTCACAATCTTCTTGATTTCGAAAAACCGCAGTGATCAAGTTCCGTGAAGCTCAGCCTTGAAAAAAACACAACCTTGCTTGACGAACGACGCTCACGAATGAACGAGATAATTTATTTAACCGAGATAATCAAAACATGCAAAAGTTGTGGTTATGCAAACGTAAATGTAATTTAACGCGAACGTGTATTGTGTGTTCACGATTAGTAAACGGAAACACCAAGGCCTTATGCTCCGTTCACACTATGCTTTTACATGAACGACTTTCTATTTATATGGATTTTATATAGAATTCCCAAAAAAAATCTCCAAACAACAACTCGTTCTGATCTACTAAAAACAAACGCATATTTAATTTTGCTAGTAGAACTATTGTTTGTAATGATCCAAGTGCTGACCACACCATATTATTTATTTCGCACACATTTTGAACAAACAAAAGTATAGTGTAAACTGTATCAAGCTAATATTGCCATATTTCTTATATAAAAGCCACTAAAAGTCGTCAACAGATCTGAAAGCTACGGCGTTGTCAATCACGTCACGGCATTGGACTTTGATCAGCTGTTAGATTGTTAGAGTATTGTAGCAAATAAGCTTAATAAAAATAATTTGTTGAAATGGAATTGGATGTATTAACTGGAAATGTTGAACATTATACACCTCCTGCGGATCATCTCAAGCCATATAAACATTTTAATTGTTCCCAGCCTGATTGCAATAATACTTTCACTAATCAAGCAAATTACGATATGCACTTGGAGAAGCATCATCGTCTCTTCTTAAGCCATAGATCTTCGTTTAATATGAGACTATACCATTGTCCGGAACTAAATTGCATATATCAATTTGGCAAAGAAAAGGGGAAACATTTCAAAAATATGAAATATCTAAGGCAACATTATCAAAAGGTACATTTGTCCAAAGATTTTGTATGTGATGATTGCGGTAAGGCCTTTTCCTTGGAGAGTCAATTGAAGAAACACAAAAGAGATGTATGTGGAAAAAAATTCGCATGTCGCGAATGCGGCTGGCCATATGAATCTTTAGAAGCTTTATTAACTCATGGTAAACGTAAAGGTCACAATGTAAAAGATGTGATAATGATTACCAAAATGGATCGTGTAAAGGTACAAAAAGATGTGCAGGTTGATAACAAAATCACCAACAACAAATTGGAACGCAAAGGATGTGAAGAAACTAAGTCAAAGCTTTTAATAGACAATGACATGAATGGTATAAAAATATATTACTTTTCATATGTTTAAATAAACAAACAAAATATTTTCTCTTTTAGTTATCATCCATAGCCCCGAACAAAATGTTGGGTCAAGTCACACATCGGCTGGTGTACAAACTGATTGTTTCGTGCAACTAACAGATGATGCAACAAACCAAGAATTGTCCAATGCATTAGATGAAATACATTCCTTTTTAAGAGATATTGAGACGCAAACAGAACCTTTCCTCTCATCGGCCAATGAAAACCAAAATTATTTGGACCAAATGCTGGCACAATCGTCGCACATGTACACGCAGACCTGTGATGATTTTCTTTCGGAATTAGGTTTGGCGGACATACAAACACAGACACATTGGCCCTCACCACCAAGACATGTCGACGATAAACTACAATTTACATCTACAGCTACCTCGACAAATTGTATACACGATGAATTGCTAGTTTCCACTGAAACCCAAACCAGTTTTACCCAATGTTTATTAAACTCTTGTAATGATACCGATTCCAATCCTACCGTTAGTTTCGGAAGTCTCTATCATACATCATCCCAACATACACAAACCTGTGAACCACTATTGGAAAGCTTTGATTTTGGAGGACAGGCCTCAGATTTAATCGATGGAGGATTTCAATCGACTTATACGCAAACGTGATGGTACGATTGGGGTTTTGATACGAATTTAGATAGAGGGGGAACTGATAACGTATCGGGATCTGGTTCCACTGCAATTGATTCGAAGACCGACATAGGGTCCATTAAAGCCGGTAGGGTTAGAAAGCCCAATACGCCATATAGGCGCTAGAAAATTAGTCAAAATACTATGTATTACAGGTAACTTTTATACACTACAATGTATACGTACTTAGAACTTTTGGAACACTAGAACAAATTTAATTATATGTAATTATTAATAGAATTTTTTTCGATATGTATATTCTTCATATAACGAATTCATCTATCTCATCAGTATTTGTCAATTTATGAAATAAATTTTAATTAGAAAATGTCCATATATAAAAATAAATTATTAATCAATATTGCATTTAAAGTTTATATTGTTATTAGCTATTAACATATATTTATTCAATTTTTTATTATTAAATTTAATCAATTAATTTATTCGATTTGTTGCTATCGCAAGGCTTAAAACGTATAGTTTTCCCAGTGTTTTTAGTAAATATCTCTGCCAATTCATCATCTGATAGTATACGTTGATGCACCCGTTGCATATGGTTGGCAAATCTGAAATAAAAATCAAAAAATCAAAGCGTCCGTCCATTATGGTCAGGTCCAATGGCATATTACCTAATTCTTCTTTCAAACTCTACTCCAGGACATAGTTCACATTTATATGGCATACCGATATGCTTAAACATATGGGCCTTCAACTTATTTCGATTGTCATAAGTGGCACCACAGTAGTCACATGTATGCGAGACACCTTCATGTTTTTGCAAATGATAGGTTAGACGAACCTTAATGGCAAATCGTTTATCGCATAAATGGCAGGCAAAAGGCAATTCTCCAGTATGTGTGCGTTTATGGATTTCGAGTTCCACTTTGCGGGGATATGACTTATTACACTCATCACATTTAAATGGGCGTTCTTTGTGCAGTCGTTTATGGGCCGATAGTTGGGCATGACCGCCAAATTTGTTACCACATTCTTTGCATATATACTTGGATGACTTGTTTGATTTTATTGGTCCTTTTTTTGTATTATGTTTTGCCTTTTGGTGTTGCGTCAAGGTCGCAGCATCATCGAATATCTCTTTACAGTGTACACACTCGTGCAGTATTTCATATGGGAGTGAACCCATTGTTTCGGGCTCATAGATGTGGAAGCTAGTGATATGGTGGTTGAGTTCTTCGCGGGTAATAAATACTGTTTGTGCTACAAAAATAAAAAAAAATTTTATTTATTTATATATATGTTTTGAAGATTTTTAAAAAATTATATTTCTATGGAAAATTTTGTCAAAATTTTATTTCTATAAAATAGTTTTTTGCAAAATTTTATTCCTATAGAAAATTTTTGACAAAATTTTATATCTATATAAAATTTTTGACAAAATTTTATATCTATATAAAATTTTTGTCAAAATTGTATATCTATATAAAATTTTTGACAAAATTTTATTTTTATAGAAAATTCTTTTATTTTTTCTTTTCTTCTATTCTATAGAAAATTTTCTCAAATTTCTTTAGAACATTTATTTCTATAGAAAATTTTTGCAAAATTTCATTTCTATAGAAAATATTGTCAACATTTCATTTTTATAGAAAATATTGTCAAAATTTTATTTCGATTTTGTCAACATTTTATTTCGATTTTGTCAAAATTGTATATAAAAAATTTTTTAAAAATTTTATTTATATCAAAATTATTGTACAAATTTTATTTTTATAGAAAATTTTGTCAAAATTTTATTTTTATAGAAAAGTTTGTCTAAATTTTATTTCTATAGAAAATTTTGTCAAAATTTTATTTCTATAGAAAATTTTGTCAAAATTTTATTTCTATAAAAAAATTGGTCAAAATTTTATTTCTATAGAATATTTTTGCAAAATGTTATTTCTATAGAAAATTTTTGCAAAATTTATTTCTATAGAAATTTTTTGCAAAATTTTATTTCTACAGAAATTTTTTGCAAAATTTTATTTCTATAGAAAATTTTTCACAAAATTTTATTTCCATAGAAAATTTGTGACAAAAAATTTTTCACAAAATTTTATTTCCATAGAAAATTTGTGACAAAATTTTATTTCTATAGAAAATTTTTGACAAAATTGTATTTTTATAGAATATTTTGTCAAAATTGTATTTCTATAGAAAATTTTGTCAAAACTTTATTTCTATAGAGTTCTTCGCGGGTAATAAATACTGTTTGTGCTACAAAAATAAAAAAAAAAACATTTCGTCAAAATTTTATTAATATTTTCTCAAACTTTTGTTTTATTTATTTATATATATGTTTTGAAGATTTTTAAAAAATTCTATTTCTATGGAAAATTTTGTCAAAATTTTATTTCTATAAAATAGTTTTTTGCAAAATTTTATACACAGAGAAAATTTTTGACAAAATTTTATTTTTATAGAAAATTCTTTTATTTTTTCTTTTCTTCTATTCTATAGAAAATTTTCTCAAATTTTTATTTCTATACATTTTTGCAAATTTTTATTTCTATAGAAAATTTTTGCAAAATTTCATTTCTATAGAAAACTTTGCACAATTTCATTTCTATTTTTCAAAAATTGTATTTCTATAGAAAATTTTTCAAAAATTTTATTTCTATAGAAAATTTTGTCAACATTTTATTTCTATAGAAAACGTTGTCAAAATTTTATTTTTATAGAAATTTTTGTCAAAATTTTATTTCTATAGAAAATTTTGTCAAAATTTTATTTCGATTTTGACAAAATTTTATTTCGATGTTGTCAAAATTTTATTTCGATTTTGACAAAATTTTATTTCGATGTTGTCAAAATTTTATTTCGATTTTGTAAAAATTTTATTTATATATAATTTTGTAAAAATTTTATTTCCATAGAAAATTTTGTAAAAATTTTATTTCTATAAAAAATTTGGTCAAAATTTATTTCCATAGAAAATTTGTGACAAAATTTTATTTCTATAAAAATTTTTTGACAAAATTTTATTTCTATAGAAAATTTTTGACAAAATTTTATTTCTATAGCAAATTTTTTTACAAAATTTTATTTCTATAGAAAATTTTTGACAAAATACTATTTTTATAGAATATTTTGTCAAAATTGTATTTCTATAGAAAATTTTGTAAAAATTTTATTTCTATAGAAAATTTTGTAAAAATCTTATTTTATTTCTGTAGAAAATTTTTCTCATCTCTATAGAACATTTTGTCAAAATTTTATTTCTATAGAAAATTTTGTCAAAATTTATTTTTTTTGTAAAAATTTTTTTTTATATATACAATTTTGTTTGTTTATTTATTTATGGTCTTTGGTGGGATCGCGAATCATTAACTGTGATTGAACAACCCTTTACCAAATTTTTCTTCTGCAGTATCTATCATTTCGAATCTAAAACAAATTTTGAATATTATATAGTATGCTCCGATTTATTTATTTACTTACATCTGTACTACAGTTTTATGGAGTAAAATTTTGTTTCACTACTACGGGGACGCCTTCAGTGATTTGTTTAATTTTTATCGTTTTTCCCGTGTTGCGTTCGAACATAGCAGTTAAATCCTCATCGGTCATAGTGGCATGATGGACACGATTTAAATGACGTTTAAATCTGAAATGGGATGATAAAATATTTTTGTTTTGTGGTTAAAATCCAAAAGACCAAACTAACTGATGAGGACTTACACAACACGTGTTGAAAATCCATGACCATCGCACAATTCACAGCGATAAGGCATACCGGTGTGTTTAAAAGAATGCGCTTTCAATTTTTGTTTGGAATTAAATTCTGCATGACATTCTTTACATTGATGTTTTACTCCATAGTGCCTTTGTAAGTGATAAGTCAGTCGAACTTTAATAGCAAATCGTTTGTCGCACAAATGACAAGCATATGGCAATTCACCCGTATGAGATCTTAGGTGAACGTTCAAATCGAATTGTCGTGCATATTTTTTATCACAGTGCGGGCATGGTATGTTCTTCTCGAGATGTAATTTCATATGATTCGTAAGTTGATTTTTCAATTTGAAAGCATTTCCACATATCTGGCATACATGATCTCGCTCTTTGTGGGCTTGTTTACGATGCGTTTCCAGGAGAAATTGTGATGTATACTGACGATCACAATCGGCACAAACATATACAGTATCGGGCGATTCTCCTTCGTGGGCCTTTTCATGTTGGTGTAGAGATTTGGTACTTTTAAATTCGCGGGCTGGGGGGATTGACGAATTTCAATTAAACACAAAATTTATTTATCTTTAATGTTCTCAAAAACTTCTTATTGTGTTAGAAAGAATGTTCACTTATAAGTTCAAATGTAAGTGAAACACTTATAAAACGTTTGCTGTGACACTTACAAAAGACATCAAAATAAGCGTTTTATAAACGAAAAGGATCCTTATTTATAAGCGTTTAAAAGACGATTGCAAAACATGTTTTCTAAGTATCGTAAATTACATGTTTTCTAAATGCTTAAAATACACGTTTTGCAAATGCTTAAAAAACACGTATTTTTAATGAAATTAGTAAGCGTTTAAAACATTTGTATTGTTTCGAATTTGTTTTTTTTATTGATTAACTAAAAAAAAAACATTTTTAATGTTATTTTTTTAATAGTATAAAAATATTAAATTAATCTATAAAAAAGGAACTTCATTGTTATTTCATTTAAAAGTAATAAAATTGATAATTAATAATTATACATATTTTAGTTTTGTTTTATTGATTTAATTTTAATACGATTTTTTGCGTATTGGACGTATGACTTAGAGGCAAACACAAAGTCTTCTTCCTTGTCTCCATTTTCGGCGAATGTTTCTGTAATAGAATTTAAATATGTATGAATATAAAATATTACTAGAAACCTCTTTAAGTTATTTCACTTACGTCGAATGGCAGTGGTGACAGTGAAGGCCCTAATGCACTTTTTATCTGCACTACCTAGCCAGGAAAAGGACTCTGCAACTTCGTCAGTCATTAAGTTTTTCCACGCATTCGTAACAAATTTTCTTGTATTGGTTGTAGAAAATCTTTTTAGATCTGCTTTGTAAAAATAAAAAAAAATATAATAGACATCAATAGACAATCACCGAAAATTTCAAATTTAAATACTTACCAGCAATGAAAATTTATCTATATTGTCCAATAAGGGTTTTTTCAAAATTAAGGAAGTCTTGAATATTAGCAAAAGGTTTACTTGGTATAATTGTAGAGTTATTATGCGATACAGCTTTTTTTAGTTCATTAATTTCTTTACGCATCCCCTCAACATTTTCTGTTAATCGCAGCAATATAAGCTTATTT
Source organism: Haematobia irritans (assembly GCF_050003625.1). Classification (NCBI taxonomy): domain Eukaryota; kingdom Metazoa; phylum Arthropoda; class Insecta; order Diptera; family Muscidae; genus Haematobia; species Haematobia irritans. Next base: position 11,663,549 of record NC_134400.1, read on the forward strand.
TTTCCTCCATCTTTTCAACAGCCCTTTGACATGCAGCGCTGATTAATGATTGAATTGCTGCCGAAAAAAAAATATAAAAGAATTAAGAAAAAATAAATAAACAAAAATTAAGTTAAAATAAATAAAATATAAGTAACATAAATATCTTCGTTTGGCAAGACGGAATCTACATCACGTTGTGCTCCAGACACAACCACCTGTTCCACAAATTCACTCTGGGTACTTACAGAACTTAGAGTCGCAGCGTTCCACAGATGCTCAAAAATTTCATTAAATTAATAGACATTAAATTAATAGAAACTTACCTTTTAATAATTAACGAGTATCAAACACAATTTTTTAAACAATAATTTGACACAATTTATTCACACAACTTTTTGGCACAATTTTCAATGCCAAGAATGACATGTTTTGCTTAATTTTATAAAACAATTGCATTTACAAGCAAATTGTAAACAAGGTTTGCAAAACACTTGCATTTGCAAGCAAATTGCCAACGTCGTTCCCAAAACAGGCAAACTGTAAACAACGTTTTCAAAACACTTGCATTTGCAAGCAAATTGTCAACGACATTCGCAAAACTCTTATTTATGCAAGCTTGCTGCAATCTTAATTTACAAAACGCTTGCCAATATGCTTGCTGGGTTATTCATTTAATTTTTGAATATTTCGCAATTTAGTTTGAAATTCACTACCACATATAAAGCTTTCTAACCATAAATACACAAAATCTGAAACTATATATTCGATTTATCGAGTTTTGAGGAATAAAGCTTAATGCTTAATTTGGAAATTGTATTCCGAATTTCCCAAATGATACAATATGGTATATAGAAACTAATTTGAATATCAGACCAATCGTGTAAAGAACGCGATTTTCGGTGCAAATACTTTTTTGAGGAATCACGAATTAGAATTATCAAAACGATGATTAAAAATTAAAGTTTGGAAATCTATGTTTCGGGCTATATAAATAATGAGGCCATATCATAGAACAACAAGAACTTCGATATTCCGGCCAATACGAAAAAATTGAGATTTACTTAAGAAATCAAATCGGAAAGTAGTAGGGAACAGAAGTCGACATATCGATGTGTCACAAATGAAATTGTAATTGCCATATCTCATGAAATATGTTTATAATTTTATATTGTTTAAATTTAATTTATATCTGTATATACTTACGGCAAAAGTTGCATTGAAATTTGCTGACTTCTTCTTCCTCATCTATTTTAATATCCTTGTGCAATGACATGTGCCTTTTTAAATTTTTCTTCAATATTTTCCTATTACATACATTGCAATTAACAATTGCTGCGGTAGTGGAATTTTCCTCTGTCACTTCTTCTACGTCGGGCTCATTCTCATCAGCCGATGAAGATAATTTAGGAGATTCATGTGATGATGTCACGGAATTGGGATTCTCGAGAAGAATTTCTTTTAATTTTCGAGCATGAACATAAATCAAATGATCAGCTATATTGTCAACTAGTAAATCGGGACATAATGGACATGACTTTCTATTATTGCTGACATCATGTCGAACTACTTCGTGTATCAGAAGATCAATTTCATTTGGACATTCTTCACCGCATTCTACACATACATAACACACAGATGGTACGGGATCATCTTGCTTTGTAGGGACAGTAGGTTTATTTCTGCCATGTCTAAGTTCCTTATGCTTCTTTAGAGCAATTCGGCATCGAAATTTACATCGACACTCTGGACACACATGGGGTCTTAAGTTTTTGTGCATATTCATATGACCATCATAGGATACATCACCACGCAACACTTTTTTGCATTCTACACATTTCCATTTTGGAGGCTTGAATTTGAAGAGTCCTTCATCAGCAGGATTATAGGCAATAAGATAATCCTCATCACATTCGTCTTGGTACTGGAACGCTTCAGTTTGATCCAGCTCATCTTGTGTCGCTGCTGCAACTTGTGCAAATTCTTTTAAAGGATCTCCAGTTGATGTCGCTGCCTTTTCTTGTTCACATTGTAGTTCGAGTCTTTGGGAGTTGTCCGCTTCATGAACTTCCAAAATTTCTCCTACTACATAATGGATCTCATCCACGTTTTGGTCGTCCTAATAAACATACTACAATTAATCCCAGAAATTACAAGAACGCCTTTCTTTAAAGCTTACCTTCACATATTCCTCTCCAATTTTCATTTGTAGACATTCTGCGGGAATTTCTCCATCCAATACCTCCTCCTTCATTACACACATTTGCATATAACTTTCTTCATTCGGTAACATTTCCATGTCGACTTCATGCTTGGGTGCCCTTTGTTCCAATTCACATCTCAATTGTTCATCACTGCGCCTAATTAATAAGCAAAATTCTATTATGCTTTGGATCTCAGTAGTACATTCCTGGCAAATATGTTGAGGAAGTCCATCGTTACAGTACAGTTCCACGTCGGCCAAATGTCGTATATTTTCGACATAGTTCGCAATGGTTTCATCATTATCGACAAATAAATATAAATTTATATCTGAATACTTTAAACAAATTCGACATTGTTTTCTTCCCATTTTCCACACCAAAAAAGACAGAATGTACGAGTTCTAGTTTGCTTGCGTCTTTTGTTTACGTTTGTTGTGTCAAGATAATTGAGAGGTCGAGTGTTGGAGAATAAACGTTTGGGAAATGTTTGAAGTCAACTCGAATTCACATATACTTATGCGCCGTTCATATATCAGTTTGTCCGTACTAGGGCTGTCATTCGGGATCGATTTTTATAAATCCCGGGATTCGGGATTTCAAAATATAAAATCCCGGGATTTTTTCGGGTTCAAAGGAGGACCTTATCTTACTTGATGAAGTTCTGCTTTTTATAGTATACCTCATGTATAATAAATTCTTACTCAATATGTACTATAAATGTTTTCACTGAATGATGAATCCAATTTATTAATAAATAATGCTAAAAACCCAAATGTTTAACAAATTGGAATTATTTTTTCGGGATCCCGATTCAAAAATAAAACATCCCGGGGTTTTAACCTCGTCCCGAAAATTCCGGGATTTTGGGGCGGGATATAGGTTTATCGATAAACCTTTATCCCGCCCCAAAATCCGGATTCGGACGATAGTGCTCGTGTCGAACATACCCCATATATATGGACCATAATATAAGTTAAATTCGAAGGCATAATCGATACGGCTGCATGTTTATGGGACACATTTACCGATTATTTAGTCATCGCCGACAATTTGTATCGATCCGACACACTGTAAGATTCTTAACAAACACCGACATTCCGTCCGGAATACCTGATAGTCTGTAAAGCGCATTAAAGAGACGTTAAACAAAACTGTCGGAAAAGCCCATTTTTGAATATATCTAACCCTGTCCTTTGGCAAGGATTTTGAGACCTCCTATTGGCAGGGCCAAAGTGAGGTTTTGCAAAAGAGATGCGAGTGACAGGACTTAACATACAATGCGCTTTACAGACTATCAGTTATTCCGGACGGAATGTCGGTGTTTGTAAAGAATCTTACAGTGTGTCGGATCGATACGACTTGTCGGCGATGACTAAATAATCGATAAATGTGTTATCGATCCCATAAACATGCAGCAGTATCGATTATGCCGTCGGACGTAACTTATAAGGTGCACAATATATGGGATATGTTCGACACGAGCACTGTCGTTCGGAATAACTGATAATCTGTAAAGCGCATTACAGACTATCAGTTATTCCGGACGACAGTGCTCGTATCGAACATATCCCATATATTGTGCACAATATAAGTTAAGTCCGAAGACATAATCGATACTGCTGCATGTTTATTTACATTTACCGATTATATAGTCATCGCAGACAACTCGTATCAATCCGACACACTGTAAGATTCTTTACAAACACCGACATTCCGTCCGGAATAACTGATAGTCTGTACAGCGCATAATTTGTACAATATGTGGGATATGTTCGTCATAGCCCATTCACATTAGGCTCGAAATCTACTAAAAGTGGATTTGAAATCCTATTTTTATTAGGCAAATGACATTTGAAATCTAGTTAAAGTGGATTTTGGAAGTGTAATGGGAATGGGGTATCACGAGCACTGTCGTCCGGAATAACTGATAGAGTGTAAAGCACATAAAAGACGATTTTTCGAGCCTAAAGGCCGGTATGCACCTCTAGCGAAAAATTTCATTCCCATAAGAAATGCATTGCTATTTATGCTAACGAAATTTTCGGTAGCGTTCAATTTCGTAAGCTGGTACGCACCTCTAATGAAAATAACAGGGTTGTCAAAAGCATATTTTGGCAGCAAACATTTAATTTATTACAATCATTGTGTGCGTAAAAGTTTTAAAAGGTCTGTAAATAATAAACAATTTATTTGAGGAATATTTGGAACATATATTAACAATTTTTTAAAGCGATTAGCTGGTTTAAAATTTGTGTACACAGCCCTGTTTTTTTGTTGTAGACTTAAATAAATTTTTGCTACCGAAAATTTCGCTAGAGGTGCATACCGGCCTTAATGTGAACCTAGTACAAAATTGCTGCCATGGTTGTATTGCGACATATTTTATCAGATAAGTCGCCATATATATAAACTGACGCCGTTTCAAACGACTACCTCGCCTTTGTTCTATGCAAGCGACTTTAACGAAAAAGAAGAAGAAGATACTATTGTCTCGTTGCATCTGTCAGGAGGGTGCCAGCCGACGGCGAATGTGGCATTAAAACAAAAACCAAAAACAAAAAAATTAATAACAAATGGAATATCTTTTAGTTTCAAATAAATAAGCAAAGAAGAATGCGTGTGTGTTGTGTAAATAAAAGCAATATTATGTGTCGCTTAAACCGGTCGATCCCTGGATCTATGCGAATAAAAAAAGAGTAATTATGTCCAGAAGGAAGCTTACTATTGAAAGGAAAGAAAAATATACATACGTGCGTATATACAAGTGAATGGATAAAAAAAACAAAATGAATATGATGATGTTATAGAAAAAAAGATGCATCAAATTAATATGCTGACCATATAGCATATGGAATACTTTTAATTAGCAAGCAAAAACACAAAAAAAAAACATTTGTAAAGTAAGCATTTGTAAGTAGGGAAAAAACGTACAGGTGAGGCCACGACGACTGACTATGTTGGGAGATAGTGTAATAGTAATGGCCCAGGTAAATACTTAATGCAAAAGTGATGCGTTGTTGAAACCACCCAATGCCCCTCCCGCACAACCCGCCTTACATACGCTGCTTCTTTGCGTCCATCTCTCGGAAAACTTAACAAAACGACGTCTCGTTTCGTTTGTTTTAGTTGGTCTGGTGCGCAATTGTTTCCGTGGAAGAGGTGGAGGAGACCACCGACCCGACCAATAACAGTGGATACATGATGCAGCGCGTTTCTACCCAAAGCCGAAATGTAAATATTGGCCGTAGTGCCCAAGACAATATCGTAGCTGGAAAAAAACCTTAAGTAAACCAAATAAATATGCCAGATTTGTAAGAGTGTAATCTTTGAGTAATCTTAAAGAAAGCAGTAACAAAGTGTGCCAATAATAATGGAAAAATCGAGTAAAATGCAATATTGAGTGTTCATAGTTAAATACCACAAATTACAAAAAAGTGTATCCCAAAGAAATCCAGAAATTCTCTCCAATAGTGCTCGATTGTTTGGGCTTGTGTGTGTGTGTGTGTGTTTGAGATTGTATATGTTCAAGTGTAAAAGTTACTTACTAACTCGTCCTACCACTAATACCTCCCAGAGCCCACCTCCGTTTATCTTCGTCTTGAAAATTGATACTTCTTTTCAAAGCCAAGCACAAAACGCCCTGACCTTCTGGTCCTCTTTGGCTTGAAGTAGTAGCCAGTAGTCAAAGTCATCGTCTGTCTCTTTTTGCAAATTCGCCTTACATCCTTTCCTCCCCAAGACACCATCATCACCACCATCTCCGCCGCCGCCGCCGCCATATCTTTGGAAGGTAGTTGAAATGTGAACTTTTCCGTTCAACGCAATAAAGTTGGGGCGGTATGAAGGTGGTTTCATTACAGACTGAATGATTTTTAACGCCGCTAACATCACAACAATAAAATCCAGGATCAACAAATACGAAGAAGAAGCAAACTAGGTAGGTATATGTCAATATGTAGAACCATTTGCTGTATGTTTTTTTTTTTTGATAGTATCACCATAAAATAACGTTTTAATTTATATCCTATTATTGAGTTCATGCGACTTTCTGCGTGTGTATGTGTATGTCTGTAATAGCACACAAAAATCAACCACCTCCTTTTTTCTGGTGGGTGGCATCTATTAAACTAGCGGTGTTAGCCTATGGTGCTAATGGTGGTGGTGGTTAGTCCGTACTTTAACATCTGTGGGGATTTTAATTAAGGGGGGACCCCTTAGGAAAACATAATATCCGTGAATGAAAACAATTTTGATGTTAGTTTTGTGAGTATTCCAAACTGCTACATAAATGCGTGGGTAGAGAAATAACCATTGTTTTTGTTTTGCTAAACATCTCAAAAATTTACTAAATCTCACGTACATTTTAGTACAGAGAAAGTGAATGGATGGCACAATATGCGATGTTCAATTGGCCGATGTTCAATGACATGAAAAATTTAAAGAAGCAATTCTTTTGTCATCTTTTTGAGTAGAGGTTCAAACAAAATAAAAGACATTGCCAGTTTAGCACTATCCGTTTTTACCACCGCACAGAGGAGTAAAACATCGATCTTTCCTATGTAAAACTAAATGCCCATTGTTTTAGCCTTTGGCTCTATTTGTCTCATTTCTCTCGAGGAGCTCGAACTTCACTTTTTTGTAGGCCATATTTTGGGATTTTTAAATTTTCAAAAATTTACCAACGGATGAAGGACTAAAATCTGAATGTCCATTTGGTCTCATTTCCCCTTTTTTCTTATATCCTGCATTTATTCTCTCAAAAAAGATTTTCTTTCAAGTGGGTTTTAATACGAATTGAATGTTATCGTTTCAGTTTATCTTTGGTTACATTTTGGATTTTCCTCCTCCTCCAATTTGGCCAATTTATAATAATTAAAGGGTGATTCTTTTGAGGTTAGGATTTTCATGCATTAGTATTTGACAGATCACGTGGGATTTCAGACATGGTGTCAAAGAGAAAGATGCTCAGTATGCTTTGACATTTCATCATGAATAGACTTACTAACGAGCAACGCTTGCAAATCATTGAATTTTATTACCAAAATCAGTGTTCGGTTCGAAATGTGTTTCGCGCTTTACGTCCGATTTATGGTCTACATAATCGACCAAGTGAGCAAACAATTAAATAAGCAAAATTGCCGCATTTGGAGTGAAGAGCAACCAGAAGCCGTTCAAGAACTGCCCATGCATCCCGAAAAATGCACTGTTTGGTGTGGTTTGTACGCTGGTGGAATCATTGGACCGTATTTTTTCAAAGATGCTGTTGGACGCAACGTTACGGTGAATGGCGATCGCTATCGTTCGATGCTAACAAACTTTTTGTTGCCAAAAATGGAAGAACTGAACTTGGTTGACATGTGGTTTCAACAAGATGGCGCTACATGCCACACAGCTCGCGATTCTATGGCCATTTTGAGGGAAAACTTCGGAGAACAATTCATCTCAAGAAATGGACCGGTAAGTTGGCCACCAAGATCATGCGATTTGACGCCTTTAGACTATTTTTTGTGGGGCTACGTCAAGTCTAAAGTCTACAGAAATAAGCCAGCAACTATTCCAGCTTTGGAAGACAACATTTCCGAAGAAATTCGGGCTATTCCGGCCGAAATGCTCGAAAAAGTTGCCCAAAATTGGACTTTCCGAATGGACCACCTAAGACGCAGCCGCGGTCAACATTTAAATGAAATTATCTTCAAAAAGTAAATGTCATGGACCAATCTAACGTTTCAAATAAAGAACCGATGAGATTTTGCAAATTTTAGGCGTTTTTTTTTAAAAAAAAAGTTATCAAGCTCTTAACAAATCACCCTTTACTATGGAGGATTATATCGTATTCGTTAATGAATAATTTGGCCACGTATAGATGGGAGACACCGTGGTGCAATATTTAACATGCCCACCTTGCATACACAGGGTTGTGGCTTCAAACCCAGTTTCGACCAAACACCAAAAAGTTTTTCAGCGATGGATTATCCTCTCTCTATAATGTCGGTGACATTTCTGAGGTTTTGAAAGGTTCTCTAAGTCGTTTCACCGCAATGTGCAACGCCGTTCGGAATCGGCTATAAAATGGAGGTCCCTTGTCATTGAGGTAAACATGGCATCGGGCAGCACTCAGTAATATGAGAGAACTTCACCGCCCTAAAATAGCGGCCGATAATATTCATGCAGGGCAAAGATAATTGAGAAGAAGATGCAGTCTTGTCATAGCAAAACTGAAGCACCAGAGGACTCTGCCAACAAAATATCATAAAGTTTGCGTCGACGTGTCTCTCAAATGTACTGCCGTTTGCGTCGGAAAATATCATAACATTTGTGTTTTCATAAATTTCTGAATAAAAACCCACAAAAGCTATACCAAAACGATTGTAGAAAATTAAAATAAAACGTATGTGTATTTCAAAGCGAATATTCATTATGACTTTATGCGAATATTGCCGTTTTGAATTTATTCCTGGGCAGAGCTGCTTTTTGGGAGCCACCGTGGTGCAATGGTTAGCATGCCCGCCTTGCATACACAAGGTCGTGGGTTCGATTCCTGCTACGACCGAACACCAAAAAGTTTTTCAGCGGTGGATTATCCCACCTCAGTAATGCTGGTGACATTTCTGAGTGTTTCAAAACTTCTCTAAGTGGTTTCACTGGAATGTGGAACGCCGTTCGGACTCGGCTATAAAAAGGAGGTCCCTTGTCATTGAGCTTAACATGGAATCGGGCAGCACTCAGTGATAAGAGAGAAGTTCACCACTGTGGTATCACAATGGACTGAATAGTCTAAGTGAGCCTGATACATCGGGCTGCCACATAACCTAACCTAACCTAACCAGAGCTGCTTTTGAAAAAATTGACAATAAAGCAATTTTTTCTCATAGCCCTCTACACCTTGATATTTGTTTTCTCTTTATAAGAGCACAATGCTGAATCTTGTTATACTCAATTATCTTTGTGCAGGGTGCAACCACAGTTGCCACTCGTGCCAAAAAATTTCTACCAAAATTTGAAAAAAAAATTTACAACAAATTTACAACAAATCTACCAAATTTAAAAAATCTTATTTTGAAGCTTTTGATAAAATTTTTAAAATTTTATTTTTTTCTATTTTTTAAAAAATTATATAGATTTATTTTTTAATTTTGTCTATAGAAAAACTTAATAAGTTTTATTTTTTTTTTTATTTTGCCAACATTTTATTCCTATAGAAGATTTGACAAAAATTTAGTTCTATAGAAAAATTTACCAACATTTTATTTCTATAGAAAATTTTGCCAAAAATTTTACGAAAATATTATTTTTATAGAAAATTTTGCTAATTTTTTTTTAAAGAAAATTTTGTCAAAATTTTATTTGTATAGAAAATTTTCTCCAAATTTTATTTTTATAAAAAATTATGTCAAAATTTTATTTCTATAGAAAATTTTCTCTAAATTTTATTTTTATAGAAAAATTTCTCTAAATTTTATTTTTATAGAAAATTTTGTCAATATTTTTGTTTCTATAGAAAATTTTGTCAAAATTTTTGTTTCTATAGAAAATTTGTCAAAATTTTTGTTTCTATAGAAAATTTTGTCAAAATTTTATTTCTACAGAAAATTTTGTCAATATTTAATTTCTATAGAAAATTTTCTCCATATTTTATTTTTATAGAAAATTTTGTCAAAATTTTATTTCTATAGAAAAATTTCTCCAAATTTTATTTTTATAGAAAATTTTGTCAAAATTTTATTTCTATAGAAAATTTTTTCCAAATTTTATTTTTATAGAAAATTTTGTCAAAATTTTTGTTTCTATAGAAAAGTTGTCAAAATTTTATTTCTATAGAAAATTTTGTCAAAATTTTTGTTTCTATAGAAAATTTTGTCAAAATTTTATTTCTCAAAAAAAAAAAAATGTCAAAATTTTATTTCTATAGAAAATTTTGTCAAAATTTTATTTCTATAGAAAATTTTGTCAAAATTTTATTTCTATAGAAAATTTTGCCAAAATTTTATTTCTATAGAAAATTTTGCCAAATTTTATTTCTATAGAAAATAAAGAATTGTACCAACTTACCAAACAGTAAACAATCTACCATGTATGTAACACAAATACACATAAAATATGTTATTTATAGCACAAAGCTATAGGGTTAATTGTTTCACTCGATTGTTTAAATTATTCCCATTTAACAATACCTCCTAGTGTTACTTTAATCTCCCTTGTATAGGATAGCCAACGAATTAATTCGAATAAAAAAAAATGGTCTATCTGCCTAATATGCAACCTAGCATATAATTTCATTAGAACACCCTTGAAAATTCAAGTATTGGGTACTTCAATAGGTCTTTGTTGTTGTTTTTTTAACACAAGCACTTTGTCTTAACGAGTTTAGCGCAACCCCTAAAGTCACAGGAACAAAATGGTATGATAGGGATGACCTCTTGTCTTGGACTAGCTACTCACATTACACTTCACAATATTCAGAGAAATGTCGAGTGTAAAACAAGGTTCAGCGTACGTCTCAAATGTCCTACACCAATGAGTGATTTGTTGTCATTCCACGATAGATTGGCTAACTAAAGACTAATAGAGGAAAGGACGTTCCCAAATCGTGAACGGTTGCCACTCAAGCCAAAAATAATGTACCAAAATTTGAGAAAATGTTACTAAAAATCCAAAATTTTATTTCTATAGAAAAATTTTTCAAAATTTTATTTCTATAGAAAAATTTTGTCAAAATTTTATTTCTATAGAAAATTTGGTCAAAATTTTATTTCTATAGAAAATTTGGTCAAAATTTTATTTCTATAGAAAATTTGGTCAAAATTATATTTCAGTAGAAAAATTTGTCAAAATTTTTGGTAGAATTCTACTCATTGGAGTAGGTTTAAAAACCTGTAAAAAATGACAAACATTTGTTGGTTGCATGATTGCAAACAAGTCAAACAGTGAAAGAAATGTGTCATTAAACGACTCTCTGTATCCCGTCCATGGCCCATCTTTTTCTGATCAAATACCCAACGTCACATGCTTAAATGTCCATGCAAACTTCCTATGCCTGTATGCATGTTTATTGGACTCTGGTGTATGCTAGGTTTTTCTTCCACGTATTCCAACGATGCGATGATGAACTTAAGTGTACATGTAAGTGTCTTACAATGTCCAACAGTTCGAATGGAGAACACTGACAATTCTACGTGCAAGTCAAAAAGTCATTGTTTAACATCAGCAATGTGATTCTAATAAAGCAGCATAATCGCAAAGGGTTTTAGTGAGGCCAATAGAAACAGGTCGTTGTCGTCATAAGGTTACAAAAAGGCTCATGTAGTAACTGGAATGGATGGAACATTTCCTTTTTGTAGCCTAATCTACTGTGTGTGGTAATTATGCTCTAACCATTGCACTGCGTAAAAATATACACCTTTTTGTATAGAAATAAAATTTTGACAAAATTTTCTATAGAAATAAAATTTTGACAAAATTTTCTATAGAAATAAAATTTTGAGAAAATTTTCTTAAGAAGTAAATTGCGAGAAATTTTGACAAACTTTTCTATAGATATAAAATTTTGACAAAATTTTCTATAGACATAACATTTTGACAAAATTTTCTATAGAAATAATATTTTGAAAAAATTTCTATTGAAATAAAATTTTGACAAAATTTTCTATAGAAATAAAATTTTGACAAAATTTTCTATAGAAATAAAATTTTGACAAAATTTTCTATAGAAATAAAATTTTGACAAAATTTTCTAGAGAAATAAAATTTTGACAAAATTTTCTAGAGAAATAAAATTTTGACAAAATTTTCTATAGAAATAAAATTTTGACAAAATTTTCTATAGAAATAAAATTTTGACAAAATTTTCTATAGAAATAAAATTTTGAGAAAATTTTCTATAGAAATAAAATTTTGACAAATTTTCTATAGAAATACAATTTTGACAAAATTTTCTATAGAAATAAAATTTTGACAAAATTTTCTATAGAAATAAAATTGCGAGAAATTTTTGACAAAATTTTCTATAGAAATAAAATTTTGACAAAATTGTCTATAGAAATAAAATGTTGACAAAATTTTCTATAGAAATAAAATTTTGACAAAATTTTCTATAGAAATAAAATTTTGACAAAATTTTCTATAGAAATAAAATTTTTAGAAGTAAAATTTCTATAGAAATAAAATGTTGACAAAATTTTCTATAGAAATAAAATTTTGACAAAATTTTCTATAGAAATAAAATTTTGACAAAATTTTCTATAGAAATAAAATTTTTAGAAGTAAAATTTCTATAGAAATAAAATTTTGACAAAATTTTCTATAGAAATAAAATGTTGACAAAATTTTCTATAGAAATAACATTTTGACAAAATTTTCTATAGAAATAAATATTTTGACAAAATTTTCTATAGAAATACAATTTTGAGCAAATTTTCTATAGAAATAAAATTTTAAGAAAATTTTCTATAGAAATAAAATGTTGACAAAATTTTCTATAGAAATAAAATGTTGACAAAATTTTCTATAGAAATAAAATTTTGACAAAATTTTCTATAGAAATACAATTTTGACAAAATTTTCTATAGGACTAAAATTTTAAGAACATTTTCTATAGAAATAAAATTTTGACAAAATTTTCTATAGAAATAAAATTTTGACAAAATTTTCTATAGAAATAAAATTTTGACAAAATTTTCTATAGAAATAAAATTTTGAGAAAATTTTCTATAGAAATAAAATTTTGACAAAATTTTCTATAGAAATAAAATTTTGAGAAAATTTTCTTAAGAAGTAAAATTGCGAGAAATTTTGACAAAATTTTCTATAGATAATAAATTTTGACAAAATTTTCTATAGAAATAAAATTTTGACAAAATTTTCTATAGAAATAATATTTTGAAAAAATGTTCTATTGAAATAAAATTTTGACAAAATTTTCTATAGAAATAAAATGTTGACAAAATTTTCTATAGAAATAAAATTTTGACAAAATTTTCTATAGAAATAAAATGTTGACAAAATTTTCTATAGAAATAAAATTTTGACAAAATTTTCTATAGAAATAAAATTATGACAAAATTTTCTATAGAAATACAAGTTTGACAAAATTTTCTATAGGAATAAAATTTTGACAAAATTTTCTATAGAAATAAAATTTTGACAAAATTTTCTATAGAAATACAATTTTGATAAAATTTTCTATAGAAATACAATTTTGACAAAATTTTCTATAGAAATACAATTTTGACAAAATTTTCTATAGGAATAAAATTTTAACAAAATTTCTATAGGAATACAATTTTGACAAAATTTTCTATAGAAATAAAATTTTGTATAGAAATAAAATATTGACAACATTTCCTATAGAAATAAATATTTTGACAAAATTTACTATTAAAATAAAATGTTGACAAAATTTTCTATAGAAATAACATTTTGAGAAAATTTTTATAGAAATAAAATTTTGAGAAAACTTTCTCTATAGAAATAAAATTTTTAGAAGTAAAATATTGAGAAAATTGTCAATAGAAATTTAATTTTGACAATATTTTCTATAGAAATAACATTTTTACAAAATTTTATGTAGAAATAAAAGTTTGAAAAAATTTTCTATAGAAATAAAAGTTTGACAAAATTTTCTATAGAAATAAAATTTTGTATAGAAATAAAATATTGACAACATTTCCTATAGAAATAAATATCTTGACAAAATTTTCTATTGAAATAAAATTTTGACAAAATTTTCTATAGAAATAACATTTTGACAAAATTTTCTATAGAAATAAATATTTTGACAAAATTTTCTATAGAAATAAAATATGAAGAAAATTTTCTATAGAAATGTTGACAAAATTTTCTATAGAAATAAAATGTTGACAAAATGTTCTATATACATTTTTCAAAATAATTTTTTGTTTGGTAGTTTTTTGCTACAATTTTCTCGAAATTTTGGTAGATTATTTTTGTTTCGAGTGTAACCACGCTAGCAACCCGTTTTTTTACGAATCCAGAGCAATTATCGTATAAGCTACGCTATTGTTAGCAATTTTTTCAATGTACATATAAACGCCAACGCTGCCTCCAGTCTAAACGTTGACCTTTGCAAACCTACGTTCATATAAATTAAAATGTAAATAATACAAATCAAAGCAACTTTCCGCCATATGCACCACATCACCAGCTATTAGTGAATGAGGGAATTTCTATGTCTATTCATAAAACTGTAAATGGAAAAATATTAACTACCGTTGGACCTGTTAGTATTTGTTTTCCCTTTCCATTTATATTACGCTAGCGTTTACATTTATGACCGGGAAAATCAGGTTGGTTTCATAAGTACCTTGGTCTAGAAAGAAAAAATATTTAGCAAAAATTGCGAATTATTTTGAAATATTAATAAAAATATTTTATTATTTCTGTTATATGTAATATTGGGTTAATATTTAAATTAAAATTTTTATAAAATTTTTAAATATTTATTATGTTATTTTTCATAGTGTCTATGAAGATGTAGCCCAATGGTGCTCGTTTTGATTGAATAAATAAATGAAATATCGTTACGATAATAAAAATTAAAATTATAGTATAGTCCCCTTGTGATCGTGTCACTCTATTGCGCAAACTCCTAAATTTGGCAAACTTAAATTTTTTCGTCAATTGGTGACATAAAATTTTGACCTACCAAATTAAGGGTCGTTTCTTAATTTCTTTATTTATGATTATATTTTTGGCTGGACAGTAGCCGTTTCTACACCAATGACATTTCACCGGCCAATAGCTTATTTCTTTTTTTTTCTTTTGAAGATTTTTAATCATACTTACTACTAAAATATTTTTGTGCCTGCACTCCGAGCCCCATTAAACAAATGAAAAACTGTAATGAGTTTATTTTCATTGCAAGTATATATTTCCGTATTCTATACTAAATGTTAATATAAATGTAAACAAATATTCCCAAAGTAAACACATTCGAAAGGATTCGAAGAATGTATAAATGCTGCTGCTCTGTCTGCTCCGCACGTATGGATCAAAGGGTGGCATAATAAAAGAGTTTTCGTGTGTGAAGTGTACATGAGGTAAGTTTTAGTAACGTTCACGATGGCAAACATGACTAAAACATGGTTTTCTATAGAAATATACTTTTGACAAAATTTTCTAAAGAAATTACATGTTGACAAAATTTTCTATAGAAATAATATTTTGACAAAATTTTTTATAGAAATAAAATGTTGACAAAATTTTTTTATAGAAATAAAATTTTGACAAAATTTTCTATAGAAATAAAATGTTGACAAAATTTTTTATAGAAATAAAATTTTGACAAAATTTTCTATAGAAAAAAAAATTTGCAAAGAATTTCTACAGAAATAAAAGTTTGACAAAATTTTCATAGAAATAATATTTTGGCAAAATTTTCTATAGAAATAAAATTTTGGCAAAATTTTCTATAGAAATAAAATTTTGAATAATTTTCTATAGAAATAAAATTTTGACAAAATTTTCTATAGAAATAGAAATTTCTGTAGAAATAAAATTTTTAGAAAATTTTCTATAGAAATAAAATTTTGACAAAATTTTCTATAGAAATAGAATTTTGACAAAATTTTCTAAAGAAATAAAATGTTGACAAAATATTCTATAGAAGTAAAATTTTGACAAAATTTTCTATAGAAATAGAATTTTGACAAAATTGTCTAAAGAAATAAAATTTTGACAAAATGTTCTATAGAAATAAAATTTTGACAAAATGTTCTATAGAAATAAAATTTTGACAAAATTTTCTATAGAATTAATATTTTGGCAAAATTTTCAATAGAAATAAAATTTTGTCAAAATTTTCTATAGAAATAAAATTTTGGCAAAATTTTCTATAGATATTAAAATTTTGGCTAAATTTTCTATAGAAATAAAATTTTGAATAATTTTCTATGGAAATAAAATTTTTAGAAAATTTTCTATAGAAATAAAATTTTGAAAAAATTTTCTATAGAAATAAAATTTTGAAAAAATTTTCTATAGAAATAAAATTTTGACAATATTTTCAATAGAAATAAAATTTTCTGTAGAAATAAAATGTTTAGAAAATTTTCTATAGAAATAAAATTTTGACAACATTTTCTATAGAAATAGAATTTTGACAAAATTTTCTATAGAAATAAAATTTTGACAAAATGTTCTATAGAAATAAAATTTTGACAAAATTTTCTATAGAAATGAAATTTTGACAAAATTTCTATAGAAATAAAGTTTTGACAAAATTTCCTATGGGAATATAGTTTTGACAAAATTTCTATAGAGTTTTGACAAAATTTCCTATGGAAATATAGTTTTGACAAAATTTCCTAAAGAAATAAAATTTTGACAAAATTTTCTATAGAAATAAAATTTTGCAAAGAATTTCTATAGAAATAAAAGTATGTCAAAATTGTCATAGAAATAATATTTTGGCAAAATTTTCTATAGAAATAAAATTTTGGCAAAATTTTCTATAGAATTAAAATTTGATAGAAATAAAATTTTGACTAAATTGTTTATAGAAATAAAATTTTGAATAAGTTTCTATGGAATAAGTTTCTATGACAAAATTTTCTATAGAAATAGAATTTTTAGAACATTTTCAATAGAAAAAAAATTTTGACAAAATTTTCTATAGAAATAAAATTTTCTTAGAAATAAAATTTTTAGAAAGTTTTCTATAGAAATAAAATTTTGACAAAATTTTATGTAGAAATAGAATTTTGACAAAATTTTCTGTAGAAATAAAATTTTTAGAAAATTTTCTATAGAAATAAAATTTTTACAAAATTTTCTATAGAAATAGAATTTTGACAAAATTTTGACAAAATGTTCTATAGAAATAAAATTTTGGCAAAATTTTCTATAGAAATGAAATTTTGACAAAATTTTCGATAGAAATAAAATTTTAATAAAATTTTCTATAGAAATTAAATTTTTCAAAATTTTCTATGGAAATAAAATTTGCAAAATTTTCTAGACTCACGTGTGAGTCACGTAATTTTGTTTTTATTTTCTCTCCTTTACATCCCTATTACAAATCGTGTAATTTCCAAAGTGACTCGAAACTCACCCATCAGTTCCGACCATTTTGCACCACAAGCACACCTCTATAGATACTCGATAACAGCAAATTATCTATCTAGTGTGAATATAGCTAATGATGAGGATGAAGATGTTGATGAACTGGTGATGATTGAGTTGAAGACTACTACATCTTATACATTAAAGACCAAGTTGCGATGAACATATCTTTGTGCGTTATATTTTAATTTCATTTACTAATTAACAATTAATGAATGACACACGCCACATTGACATACATTTGGGAATAGAATTGGAATCGGAAACTGCTGGTTCATCCATATATGATATTTGTTCTCTCCTCAGAATACTTGGAGTGTATGCACTTCTAAATGGTGAATAGGCATTGGGAGCAATAACAATCTATAGTAAAGCCACAGCGATGATCGGGAATGGGGAGAATTGTTTGGTCGATTTTCATTAATTTGTAGATGGTGGGGTGATATGGGTGGCAACCGTCAAACACCCACTGCCTACAACACCATCAAATTGATTTGTTGTCAATTCCACCTTTCCCATTTTGACTTTGGTCTAATTATTTGTTCGAGGGGCTCTATATACATTTGTTAGGCTGTATGAGTACCCATTCTTCACATCTCTTACACATACAATGAAAATGTTTTTTTGTTGTTGTTTTTGGTTCCCATTTTATCATGATGTTAATTTTGTAACCAATTGAGAACCACATTATAAATATTTCCTAATTTTAATTTGATAAATGGAATAAGACAAAGGGTGTCTTAACCACGGTTGCCACTCGTTTGTCAATTTTTTTCTATAGAAAATGTTTTCAAAATTTTATTTGTATCGAAAATTTTCTCAAAATTTGATTCCTATAGAAGTTTTTGCAAAATTTTAAAATTTTATTTTTATAGAAAATTTCGTCAACATATCATTTCTATAGAAAATTTTTGCAAAATTTTATTTCTATAGAACATTTTCTCCAAATTTTATTTCTACAGACAATTTTGTCAAAATTTTATTTTTATAGCAAATTTTTGCAAAATTTTATTTCTATAGAAAATTTTCTCAACATTTTATTTCTATATAAAATTTTCTAAAAATTTTATTTCTATGGAAGTTTTTCTACAAATTTTATTCCCAAAAAAAATTTTGAATATTTTATTTCTATAGAAAATTTTTGGAAAATTTTATTTCTATAGCAAATTTTTTAAAAATTTTATTTCTATAGAAAATTTTGTCAAAATTTTATTTGTACAAAAAATTTTGCAAAATTTTATTTCTATAGATTTTTTTTTATTTCTATAGAAATTCTATAGAAAATTTTAGCAAATTTTTATTTCTTTAGAAATTTTTCTAAAAATTTTAGTTTTATAGAACATTTTATTTAACTATATTTTATTTCTACAGAAAATTTTTCTCAAAATTTTATTTCTTTAGAAAATTTTTTCAAAATTTTATTTCTATAGAAAATCTAGTTAAAATTTTATTTTTATAGAAAATATTTTGCACATTTTATTTCTATAGAAAATTTTGTCAAAATTTTATTTTTTTTTTATTTCTATAGAAAATTTTGTCAATTTTTTTTTCTATAGGATATTATGTCAAAATTTTATATCTATAGAGGTTAGGTTAGGTGGCAGCCCGATGTATCAGGCTCACTTAGACTATTCAGTCCATTGTGATACCACATTGGTGAACTTCTCTCTTATCACTGAGTGCTGCCCGATTCTATGTTAAGCTCAATGACAAGGGACCTCCTTTTCATAGCCGAGTCCGAACGGCGTTCCACATTGCAGTGAAACCACTTAGGGAGGCTTTGAAACCCTCAGAAACTTCACCAGCATTACTGAGGTGGGATAATCCACCGCTGAAAAACTTTTTGGTGTTCGGTCGAAGCAGGACTCGAACCCACGACCTTGTATATGCAAGGCGGGCATGCTAACCATTGCACCACGGTGCAAAATTGCAAAATTTTATTACCATAGACAATTTTTGCAAAATTTTATTTTTATAGAATATTTTTGCAAAATTGTATTTCTATAGAAAATTTTGAGAAATTTTTATTTCTATAGAAAATCTTGTCAAAAAATTTTTTTCTATAGAAAATTTTCTCAAAATTTTATGGAAACCGCAAATTTTTTTTTTGCACATGTGTTGCTATATTTCGCTACCATAGAAAAAATCATCCCATAGCCAGAGTCCAGAGCAAATGTTCATTACAATTCTAATCTACCATAACTAGAATCTTTTTACCATTAGAAAAATAAGCACATTTATAATTTTTGGTTTTTCTTTTTTAACTTTAATTACAGATCTTCATACAGCGCCTGGGTTAACAGCATCATTCCAATGTTTTGCACAGTTATAGCATCCGTAAAACACTCTTATGTGGACCAAGAAGGATAAGACTTTAATTTTAGCAAACGTCATTTTCCTTTAGCCATTGTCAATGTCGAACAACGGCATAAATAACGCTACCAATGGGCGAGCCAGTGGCAATAGTAGTAGCCACACGACTACGACCATCACCACACATGCAAATGTCTCACACAATGTGGCGGCACATAAGAACACAAACCTCATTGTTGGGGTCAACGAAGGATCATCATCATGTGCTGCAAACAAGTCAATTAATCTTAAAGGCAATGAAAATAAAACAAAAATCAATAATGCGACGGCGATTACGACAAATTCATCAATGGCGGATAAGAAAGCCCTTAATAATGTTGCCACAAAAGCGAATAACAACGATCAGCATAATCAGAAATCACTCCAGCAGCAACAGCAACCACAACAAAAATATGTAAATATGAAAAAGACTTCAGGTCTGACGGGGAACTCATCCTCGAATTCATCATCAGCTCAGCAGCAACCTTTAGTGAATGTAAATAAATTACCCACACATAGACGTGATAGTTCTAATGTGAGTGGCCATAATACCCATACAGGTATATTGCCTCAAAGCCTAAAAGATGCCTCTAAGTATAGATATTTACGACCCCAAACGCATTATCGGTCCGAAGAGCAAGGCGCTGACCGTGATGAGGTAGATCGGGTTGAGAGACGTGTTGGTATTCTATCACCCCCCCAACCGGGGATAGCGGATGATACCAGAAAGGATTTAAACGATATGTTATTGGTCTATTACGATGGTCAATTGGAGGGTGGTAGTTTAGATGCTCTAATTGAACATATGGTACCCACTCATGATTACTATCCCGACAGGATATACACCTTTTCATTTTTGCTAAGTGCGAGGCTATTTATACGACCCCATGAATTGCTGGCCAAAATATCACAGACATGGGAGAAACAACAACAACATCAGCAGCAGCAGCATCAACAGTCTGGCACTGTTGCCTCTGCTAATCCAGATCACATAGATGATGCTGGTCATTTTACAACGAGTCTAACGAATTCCCCTCTTGCTCAAAGAAAGCCTGTGCCAGGTGGTCCATCCACAAATACGCAGAAATCGGCGCATAATTGTATACGTCTACTTGCGGAATGGATTGAAACATTTCCCTATGATTTTCGCGATGAACGCCTAATGCAACAGGTACGCATTTTAACCCGGAAATGTGTCTACATTGACAACTCACTGGGCAAACAAGTCTCAAAAATTCTTCAGTTATTGGTTCAACGTTTAACGGCCTTGGAGAAATACGAAGAATTCCTACAATCTCTACAGCAATATGATCTCAATACCACCCTGCAACCCCACTATAGTACATCAGCATCAGCCTCATATTCCTCCACCACCACCACCACCGCTTCTTCGTCGGCCTCTGCTGCGAATATCGCCCATAATTCATTAACAAAGTCCTCAGTGCAGGCATTGAACAGCCATCATGACTCATCGCATAAAAACAATTATTTATCGAATGCTCAATATTCAACACATGCCAATATCCACCACCACCACCACAATTCCATTGTACCACCCTCATCGTCCTCCTCTTCGGGGACTTCATCAACAACGGCCGTTGGCTCTGATTCACCAAATGCTCATGATGTTTATGGTATTATGGACCTATGTCCAAGTTGTGCCCAATTGGCTCATCAATTGACAGCCATCGAATTGGACCGTTTATCACATATTGGTCCCGAAGAGTTTGTTCAAGCCTTTGCCAAGGAATATCAAAATTCTATAGCTAATTCGGCGGCCTCAAATACGACGGGCAATGTAATGAGCTCCTCATTGAATGACATGAAGAAAACCAGGAATTTAGAATCCTATGTGGAATGGTTTAATCGTTTGAGTTATTTAACAGCTTCGGAAATAGTGAAGGTATGATGCAACTCCAAGCAATCTCTAATGGAGATTTACTTAATTGTTTGTTTTCCTTTTTTCTTTTTTTTAGTATCCTAAAAAGAAGCAACGAGTTCGAATTATTGAATATTGGATAGAAACGGCCCGTGAATGTTTCAATATTGGAAATTTTAATAGCCTCATGGCCATTATAGCTGGTCTAAATTTGGCACCCATATCGCGACTTAAGAAAACGGTAAGTGTTCACCCTCTGCCAAAAGGGAATTTTTTGTTTGTTTGTTTATTTAATCATCATTTAATCTATTTCAGTGGTCAAAAGTTCAATCGGCAAAATTTTCGGTATTGGAACATCAAATGGATCCTACTTCGAATTTCAATAGTTATCGCTCAACACTTAAAGCCGCTATGTGGCGTTCTGAGGGTGCAACCGAGGAGCGTGAACGTATTATCATTCCATTTTTTAGTCTTTTCGTTAAGGATTTATATTTTCTCAATGAAGGCTGTTCTAATCGGTAAGTATTTGGGGGTTTCTCGAGCATCTAGAGAAATTCAAAATCGAGAAAGCATTTAAGATCCATAAATAGGTGCCCCATATATGACGAAATGTTTCTATAGAAATATAATTTTTATGAAATTTTTCTATAGAATTAAATTTTTGAAAAAATTTTCTATAGAAATAAAATTTTGGAAAAATTTTCTTTAGAAATATAATTTTGCAAAAACTCTATATTGAAGTATAAAATTTTTCAATAGAAATAAAATGTTCACAAAATTTTCTATAGAAACAAATTTTCACAAAAATTTCTATAGAAATAAATGTTTGCAAAAAATTTCTATAGAAATAAAATTTTGGAAAATTTTTTATAGAAATAAAATTTTGCAAAATTTTCTATAGAAATAAATGTTTGTAAAAATTTTTGAAAAAAATTCCTATAGACCCAATTTTCTATAGAAATAAAATTTTGACGAAATTTTTCTATAGAAATAAAATTTTTATGAAATTTTTCTATAGAAATAAAATTTTGAAAAAATTTTCTATAGAAATAAAATGTTGCAAAAATTTTCTTTAGAAATATAGTTTTGCAAAAACTTTTTATTTAAGTACAACATTTTTCTATAGAAATAAAATTTTGAGAAAATTTTCTTTAGAAATGAAATTTTGACATTTTCTATAGAAATCAAATTTTGCAAATATTTTCTATAGAAATAAAATTTTGACAAAATTTCCTATAGAAATGAAATGTTGACACAATTTTCTATAGAAATAAAATTTTGACAAAATTTTGACAAAATTTTCTATAGAAATAAAATTTTGACAAAATTTTCTATAGAAATAAAATTTTGCTAAAATTTTCTATAGAAATAAAATTTTGCTAAAATTTTCTATAGAAATCAAATTTTGACATCATTTTCTATAGAAATCGAATTTTGCAAAAATTTTCTGTAGAAATAAAATTAGGTATCAATTTTGCAAACATTTTATATAGAAATCAAATTTTGCGAACATTTTCTATAGAATTAAAATTTGGTAAAATTTTTCTATAGAACTAATATGTTGCAAAAGTTTTCTATCGAAATAAAATTTTGACAAAATTTTTTATAGAAATAACATTTTTACTAAATTTTCTATGGAAGTAAAATTTTTACAAAATTTTCTATGGAAATAAAATTTTGACAAAATTTTCTATAGAAATAAAATTTTGCAAAAACTTTTTATTTAAGTATAAAATTTTTCTTTAGAAATAAAATTTTGAGAAAATTTTCTATAGAAATAAAATATTGACAGAATTTTCTATAGAAATAAAATATTGACAGAATTTTCTATATAAAAACAATTTCACAAAATTTTCTATAGAAATAAAATTTTGACAACATTTCTATAGAAATAAATTTTGCAAATATTTTCTATAGAAATAAAATTTTGACAAAATTTCCTATAGAAATAAAATGTTGACACAATTTTCTATAGAAATAAAATTTTGACAAAATTTTCTATAGAAATAAAATTTTGCCAAAATTTTCTATAGAAATAAATGTTCGCAAAAATTTTCTATAGAAATCAAATTTTGACAACATTTTCTATAGAAATCAAATTTTGCAAAAATTTTCTGTAGAAATAAAATTAAGTAACAATTTTGCAAACATTTTATATAGAAATCAAATTTTGCAAACATTTTCTATAGAATTAAAATTTGGTAAAAATTTTCTATAGAACTAATATGTTGCAAAAGTTTTCTATCGAAATAAAATTTTGACAAATTTTTTATAGAAATAAAATTTTTACTAAATTTTCTATGGAAGTAAAATTTTTACAAAATTTTCTATGGAAATAAAATTTTGACAAAATTTTCTATAGAAATAAAAGTTTTACAAAATTTTCTATAGAAATAAAATTTTAACAAAATTTTCTGTAGAAATAAAATTTTAACAAAATTTTCTGTAGAAATAAAATTTTGAGAAAATTTTCTATAGAAATAAAATATTGACAGAATTTTCTATATAAAAACAATTTCACAACATTTTCTATAGAAATAAAAATTTGAAAACATTTCTAAAGAAATAAAATTTTGACAAAAATTTGGAAAATTTACTAAAATTTGGAAAATTTTTACTAAAATTTGGAGAAAATTTTCCATAAAAATAAAATTTTGACAAAATTTTATATAAAAATTAAATTTTGACAAAATTTTCTATGGAAATAAAATTTTGAGAAAATTTTCAATAGAAATATGGCCCTGACATTCCATTTTGATTTTGATAATCCTACTATGCACTGACCTGCAATGCTAGCTAGAGCGATCCTCATCTTTGAATCTAGATCTCTTTGTATATCTGTTATGTTTAACCCTTTCACTACCGAAATAAACCTGATGTTAAAAACTTTAATTTTTCATGTGTTTTTACTGGTACTAACAGCATGTAGAGGAAAAATTGTTATTTTGAGAACCTACCTCAATTACTTCAAGAGCTATATGAGCTTGTTCTAAAAACTTGATTCTTGAATTGTGACCAAATGGCCTTACGAAAATAGGCGCTATTTGGGCTATAATATGTTTCATAGTGTGAGAAAAAATACAAAAAAGAACCCGAAAAAGTATCAGCTATAGTTTTTGTATGAATGTCCATTTACTAGAAACATACAGTAGAAAAATTGTCTCAAATTTTCATATTTTTCGTGTATTGTTAAAGAAGTTTATAAAAATGTATTTTAGTGCTCACCAATATAGAAAATATTTATAGCTTATTTAGATTAAAGCCTCCACTTTAAAATAACATCGAGAAATAAATCGAAACTAAGTGGAAGAATAGAATTTGGTGTCTTTTTCGAATGTCCTTCTAAGTGGACATCGGTAGTGAAAGGGTTAAATAATAAATGCCTCAAATGTTTCCTTATGATAAATTCGGGTTTTTTGGTGGATATATTTCAACATTTTCTAATTTTCATTTATTTATTTTAGGCTTCCCAACAATCATATCAACTTTGAAAAATGTTCTCAACTTGCCAAACAAGTAATGGAATTCAATGAATGGAAACAAGTGACATGCCCATTTGAAAAATTACCAAATGTCATAGCGTATTTGCAGAACGTACCAGTATTAAATGAGAATACTCTATCGATGGCCTCATTCGAATGTGAGACTCCGGAAAATACAGAGGAGAAAGATCGCTATAAAACGGTTAAGGCCGAAACCAAACAACAACTATTGCAGCAATTACAAGAGCAACAACAACTTCTCCAGCAACAACAACAACAAGCACAACACTAGGAGTAGTAGTAAACGTCAGTAGTACAGTGGATGTGTTTTAGTTTTTGCATGACAAGAATTCGAGCTCCAATGTCCCCACAATGGGGGCGCTGGGGGAAAATATTGTATATACTTTTTTTTTTTTTTTTGAATTTTGCCCTGTTGGAATACCTGCAACCATATATTTACATTCTCTAGCAGTTTTGACGCAAAAGGCGAAATACCAAACTGCTTTAAATCATTAAATCCTTTAAAATGTATTGCAGTGTCTCTAGTGGAGAATAGTGGTGAATATCAACCAATTAAGAGTAACTGTTAGTCGAGATTGGAAAAAAATCCCATGACGATACGTTGAACTGTAACCCAACAACATAAGTGGTGATGAACAAACAAATTCCACCATGAACTTAAAGATTGAAATCTACCACAGATTATGAGACAAGACTAAAGAAAGAGAGATATAAAGATTTTCGAATAACAATAAATACATTTTACCCACACACGGCGCCACTAGTGGGGAATAGTGGCGAAACACAACTATGTCTTTTATCCCTTGACAGTAACTGTTGTAATACAAATTCCGACAAGATAAGGAGTAATGAAAGAGGCTCCCATGGTCGGCTGCAGAGTAAAGTGAACATGATTTTTTAAGGAATATAGTATAGCAGCTGAGGTATTTTCTAGCTGCTATAACAAAAAAATACACACAAACTAAAAGTATCAATTTGTTTTAATAACATTTTTTTTTTCGAACTACACTCAACAAGCTTGCCATGTTTTTTTATACATATACATATACAGACATATAAAATATTTTATACACAACAAATTTAATACAATCGATATAAGAGGAAAACAAACGATATTATTAACAAACAAAAGTAGATTTTTTTCTTATTTTGTTTTCTAAAAATATAGTATATAAAATATATATTTTTAATTTTTTTTCTCGTGATGTAAGAAACCAATCAAGTCAATAACTTCAAAAGTTATTGTGCGATATTTTATATATATAGAAGAAAACCACAACAAGAACAAGAACAAAAACTAAAATATAAATCATAGTTGTATTGCTTAAAATAGATTGTAAACTTTTGACACATGTCCAAAGAAATACACCCTTACATATCCGTGTGCTAATGGGAGTGTTATATACGATTGAAAGGGGTTTGTTATCATTATACCCACTATCATAGGATTTGGGAGTATATAGGCTAGGCTATTGAGGCAGCTCGTTGTTTGCATGGCCTAGACAGTGGACTGACCCTTGTGTGATACCAAATTAACTAAAAGTAACTTACAAAAATATGCCCATTTGCAAAATTATTTATAGACAGTTTATCGAAGAAATTTGTATAGAAATATAGGTTTACCGTTTTTTTTTTTTTTTTGATATAAGAGAATCTAACATTTGAATCTAACAAATTAAACTCTTTTTTTGACCTTTGCCTATGACATATAGATAAGGCAGGACATTCTATGGAAAAGTTTGTCAAAATTTTATTTCTGTAGAAAATGTTGTAAACATTTTATTTCCATAGAAAATTTTCTCAAAATTTTATTTTTTATAGATAATTTTTTTCAAAAATGTATTTCTATAGAAAATTTTCTCAAAATTTTATTTTTATATAAAATTTTCTCAAAATTATATTTCTATAAAAAATTTTGTCAAAATTTTAATTCTATAGAAAATTTTGTCAAAAGTTTTTGTTTATATAGAACATTTTTACAAAATTTTATTTCTATAGAAAATTTTTGCAAAATTTTATTTCTATATAAAAATTTCTCCAAATTTTATTTCTATAGAAAATTTTCTCAAACCTTATACTTCTATAAAAATTTTCTCAAAGTTTTATTTCTATAGAAAATTTTGTCAAAATTTTATTTCGGTAGAAAATTTTGTCAAAATTTTATTTCTATAGAAAATTTTGCCAAAATTTTATTTCTATAGAAAATTTTGTCAAAATTTTATTTCTATAGAAAATTTTGTCAACATTTTATTTCTATAGAAAATTTTGTCAAAATTTTATTTCTATAGAAAATTTTGTCAAAATTTTATTTCTATAGAAAATTTTGTCAAAATTTTATTTCTATAGAAAATTTTGTCAAAATTTTATTTCTATAGAAAATTTTGTCAAAATTTTATTTCTATAGAAAATTTTGTCAAAATTTTATTTCTATAGAAAATTTTGTCAAAATTTTATTTCTCTTGATAATTTTTTCAAAATTTTATTTCTATAAAAAATTTTCTCAAAGTTTTATTTCTATAGAAAATTTTATCAAAATTTTATTTCTGTAGAAAATTTTGCCAAAATTTTATTTCTATAGAAAATTTTGTCAAAATTTTATTTCTGTAGAAAATTTTGTCAAAATTTTATTTCTGTAGAAATATTTGTCAAAATTTTATTTCTATAGAAAATTTTGTCAAAATTTTATTTCTATAGAAATTTTTGTCAAAATTTGATTTCTATAGAAAATTTTGCCAAATTTTTATTTCTATAGAAAATTTTGTCAAAATTTTATTTCTATAGAAAACTTTGTCAAAATTTTATTTCTATAGAATACTTTGTCAAAATTTTATTTCTATAGCAAATGTTGTTAAAATGTTATTTCTATACAAAATTTTGTCAAAATTTTATTTCTATAGAAAATTTTGTCAAAATTTGATTTCTATAGAAAATTTTGCCAAAATTTTATTTCTATAGAAAATTTTGTCAAAATTTGATTTCTATAGAAAACTTTGTCAAAATTTTATTTCTATAACAAATGTTGTTAAAATGTTATTTCTATAGAAAATTTTGTCAAAACTTTATTTCTATAGAAAATTTTGTCAAAACTTTATTTCTATAGAAAATTTTGTCAAAATTTTATTTCTATAGAAAATTTTGCCAACATTTTATTTCTATAGAAATCTTTGTTAAAATTTTATTTCTATAGCAAATGTTGTTAAAATGTTATTTCTATAGAAGATTTTGTCAAAATGTGATCATTTATATCGATCCATTAACGGTACCCCCCCCACATTAGAACTACAAATCAGTGGTATTAAAATGTGATTTAGTTATATGTATTACCCGGAGTCGACTCCAGAGTCGGAGTCGAGGCTGATGAGAAATGCTGGTGTCGGAGTGGAGGAAAATTGGCTCGACTTCACAGCCCTGATTTGATCAATTCTTCTGGTAGGCAAATTTTCATAGAGATCAAAGTTTTTCAATCTTATGTAACACTTTCATTACTCAGACGTAGCGGGTATTTTTCTTTGGGCACATCGCAAATATAAAAAGAAAATAAAGCCATACATTTCCGATATGTATGATAAATGCCAAGAGCGATAAAGGAAAAACTGCCCAATTCTTGGGAGTTTTCCTTTACGGCAATGTAATTTACATTTAACACAAATAAAATGCCAGTAAAATCTATCTACATATATATATATATATATATTTATTTTTTGTCGTATTAAACACTTGTACTTAATGCATTTACAAATTGTTTAGCTTATTTGTAATATTTATATATAAAAAAAACAAAATCAATATAACTCGATTATTATAAAAATCTCAATATTTATTTCTTTTTATTGGGTAAACATAAATGCTAAACGGGCAATATGCATATGTAAGCAAGTAAATTTGTTTTGTTTTATTTTTTTTTACTTTTTTGTTTTTATAATTATTTTTATTATTTTGTAAATTTTTCGACTAAAGTAAAGGCCTACAGACCAACACTTATATACAATTTAAATTGTGTTTTTATTTAGGAAAGGAAAAAGGTAAAAAAAAAAAAACAATTAAATATAATTGAAAATTCGGCCATGCCGAATTGTATATACCAGAGAACGCAAACCGGTATGGATTTATATCTACCCAAAATATTAATTTTTAAATTTGGTCCGATGGTCGGACCAATTGGAATTTGGTTGATTTTGGTCCATTTTAGTCAAATCGATATTTTTTTTCAAAATTTTCTATAGAAATAAAATTTTGCAAAAATAGTAATAAACTTAAAAAAATGTATATGTAGATACAAAATTATGGAAAAATACGATGAAAATTTTGTAAAAATTTTATATATAGGAATAAAATTTTGCGATAACTTTCTATAGAAATAAAAGTTAGACAAATATTCTATATTAAATAAAATATTGACAAAATTTTCTATAGAAATTAAATTTTTACAGTATTTCCTAAAGAAATGAAATTTTGACAAAATTCTCTATAGATGTGAAATTTTGATAAAATTTTCTATAGAAATAAAATTTGGACAAAAATTTCTAATGAACTAACATTTTAACAAAGTTTTCTACAGAAATAAAATTTTGACAAAATTTTCTACAGAAATAAAATTTGAATTTTGTGATTGCTAGTGCGTGAATAATACGGTCGTAACCAGCGTGGTGCAATGGATGCGTTCAATCTCAGTTTCGGGCGAATACCAAAAGGGTTTTCAGTGGTGGTGCAATTTCGGAGAGTTTTAAAGCTTCTCCAGGTCGCTTCACCCGTGTTGGGACACGACGAGCAAGCAGACTGCCCTTTTACGGCCATCAGCAGGGTGTGCTCCGGGTGATAAAAACTCCAAAAGTTACACCGTAGTTTTGGATACGAGGATTTTGAAGCACATTGGAAAGCCAAATATTTTGAAAATAGAGAAGGTTGTTCAGGGGGCTAATCACGGCATTCGATATCGAATTCATAATCGTATCGAAAAAATTGTCGATACGATTAAAAGTTTGGATCACCGGATTCGATCGAAATTTGATGCAATTTCTCTAGCGTTGCCAACAGCAAAAAACGAAGCAGAACAAAATGAAATGACAAAATTAAGTTAGCTTCACAAAATAGAATGTAGAAAAAAACATGTTTTTGGAGGTTTCAAAGTAAAAAGTAAATTGTATTGCATTATATCTTATGGACCCATATCTCTTTTTACATTCCTCCGAATTTCTTCCTAATTGGAAGATGAGATGAATATAAAATAATTCGGCGACAAATAAGGAATAAAAGTGCACATTGTTATTGGTGTAAGTACATGGGTTTGAAATGGTGTGCACTGTTATAAAGTCACCTTTTGCAGGCTCAATGGACGATTTCGGCTGACGAAGGAGGCGTTCAAATGGAAAATAATTTTTGGTGGCATGTCAACGTCAATTCTATCACTTTACAATTGTCTGCCGTCTTAAAATTTTTTGCAAGTGGAAGCCTTCATAATTCACTATTCTTACAAGATGGTCCAGAAGCGTTATGTTGTCACAGAATGGTACGGTATTTGGTTGATCACAATCTCTTGGGTATCGATGTAGCATGTTCACTTTATATATGGTTCTTTGCCAAGCTAGGATGCTCGCTGCCGAACTCGACTATTACCAATTTTTGTTTAACTTTTATTGGAGTTGCATTAGTCCTAAATATTCAAAATATGTTCATTATATGTAAATTTACTACAAACTAGCAACAATTCGAACTAAAACTAATATATTTACCATTCCTATATGGCGAAAACAATGTAAAAAACTAGTGAAAAATGTTTTACGATTGCAATTTACCAATCGAAAAAATTGTCGATCAAAAAAACTCGATATCGACTCCCGTGATCGGAAAAATTTAGATTTCGATCAAAAGTTCTCGATATCGAATGCCGTGATTAGCCCCCAGGTTCTGAAACCAGGTAAACAGGAGCCTTGTATCGGCCAATTACCCTTCTTTCCCCCGTTACCAAGGGTCATGAAGCAATTTTACTGACCTGCCTCTCTCCTCTTTAACTTTTATGAGACAGGGGCCCCTCTGCTACAACCAGATGTCCATCTGATAACCTATGCGAGCGACTGTTCTATAGTTACATAAGGAAGAGACGTTAATGACTTAGGGATTTCTTTGTTAGCAGGAATCTTTCTGTCCGATTGCAATCATTTTGGACATCGTGGACAAAAGAGGTGAACCAGGATGAACCAAAGATCTTGGCTTCAGTTTGAATTCTTCTACCATAACTTCCTTCCACTGCAGCGTTGACATCTCCAGGTGCCTCAACAGTTACTTCTTATAAGATGATTGCCTGAAGTGTGTACATTAGCCCCAAATCACGATTACACGTCCTGCGAACCCAATAGACCTGACACCTACATCACAATGGGCTAGATGCTTAAAATGTCAAACTATGTAATTTTCAATTTTCCAGCGTATTCCATATGGTGCTTCGACATTTGTCCGTTGCATGATATAGTGTAGGAGTAGGAGAAATAAGGTGGGTGATAGGACGCAATCCTGTTTTACTTTGCATTTTGCACCTTTATACAGTTCTCGTATTAAGCTAGCTATTTTCGGCGGTATTCCTTTGATACGTAGAGCATTCCACAGTGCTGTACGGGATACAGTGTCGAACGCACGCTCAAAGTCCATAGCGTTTAATTTGACAGTGGGCTGTAGAGTCTAAGTGAGCCTAAAATTTCGGATTGCTATTATTATTATACCTCCTGTTATATACGCTAACAGTTAGCCAACAATCACGCTCCTGGGCTCTGTATACTCAACTCCAACATGGCCAAAACCCCATCAATATTCACCATAAATTGGATGCCTGGCCACTTCTAGTTCTAGTAAACAACAATTGGAGAAATATCTTTGGGACTTGAACGAATCTTCCCGATATAACGGACTGTTAGTATAACCTAAACTATGATTTATGTTTAGGTTAACCTATCATTTATTTACAAAGCTTAGTAAATATAACCATAACGATAGCGAACACTTGTTTACGTGTATTTCTTATGGGAAGCCCAAAATCCGTGACGGCTAGCGTCGTGTCGCCAATTAAAATCTTTTCTAATTCCTTGGCGGTGAAGGGTATAGTGTTGCCATCGCTTATCAAACCTTTACTAGGCATTGTTGTCGACTGACCACACACCCAGAAAAAAGTGACCCCTTCTTTAAGTTAAAATGAACTCATTGTGAAGAAAGTTGAACTTCGTATAGCGCCAAAGACATTTTTATTTGTTTGAACGATGTGATTTTCGTAGAAATTAGGAATAATGCATTCCATATATTAGTTAACATTTTCCTATATTTATATACCACTATACTACAGAATGAAAAAATTTAACTAATTTGAATTCATATATGGAATGATTTTATTGAAAATTTTTTCATTCATTTCGACAAATCTTACACATTTGTGGTAAAACTTTTACTTCATAATTAGAACTGCTTACCTTCGTTTTTAAATACAATTTTATTTATTTCTATAAGCAATTTTATCTTCAATAAAAGACATGTTTTATTAATATATTGAATATATTTATTAAGAATCAACAGCATCGAATCTCTTTGAAATATTAATTTATTATTCCACTATTTCCAATTTCCGTGTGATATTATCAACTGTAAAACGCACTTTTTCTTCTTCTTGTACTTTTCACTTTTAATAAGTTGCTGCCTAAAGGCCGGTATGCACCTATAGCGAAATTTTCGG
This sequence comes from Haematobia irritans, assembly GCF_050003625.1. NCBI lineage: Eukaryota > Metazoa > Arthropoda > Insecta > Diptera > Muscidae > Haematobia > Haematobia irritans. The sequence continues at coordinate 11,696,255 of NC_134400.1, forward strand.
TAGCAAAAATTTATTTAAGTCTACAACAAAAAAACAGGGCTGTGTACAACAAATTTTAAACCAGCTAATCGCTTTTAAAAATTGTTAATATATGTTCCAAATATTCCTCAAATAAATTGTTTATTATTTACAGACCTTTTAAAACTTGTACGCACACAATGATTGTAATAAATTAAATGTTTGCTGCCAAAATATGCTTTTGACAACCCTGTTATTTTCATTAGAGGTGCGTACCAGCTTACGAAATTGAACGCTACCGAAAATTTCGTTAGCATAAATAGCAATGCATATCTTATGGGAATGAAATTTTTCGCTAGAGGTGCATACCGGCCTTAACCATTTTGTCCTCCTTTTACAATTTCAATACCTACAAATATAAAAAATCATAAAACATTTTTGTTGCAAAAGGTTAGCGTCACTGAATATTACCTGATAATTGAAGATTCCAAAATGAAGACAAATGAAAGGGTTGTTATTCTGCTGGTGTTTTCTTTCTTTATACACTATCACGAACATTGATAGATTTATTTAAAAAAACGAAAATTTTTCTCACTAATTTAAAATAACAAATATTTTATATATTTTATTTGTTATTTATTATATTATTTTACCATATTATTTTTTAACAATCTCTCCGAAACAACGCGATTCCAACTAAAAAAACAACCGACGCGCAAATATATCGATTACACCCACGCGCAAACACATCGATTACGATGACAGGTATCGATTACAGGTAGACAATAGAAATTTAGGAAAATTTCCTATATTCTAACAAGTGTGTTTCCTTAAGTTTTGAAAGGATTGCATACTTCTTAGTACGAATGAACTAAAATATTTTTCTATGATAAGTGTTGTTCGTATGTATGAAAAACTTTCTATTATAAAGGAAGTCGCAATTATCATTTTATAAGAAATTTTACTAATTTTGAGGAAACTTGGTTTTAGTTCGGTTTTTGTTTATTTTTACGAATGCTTTGTTATCGGTGAATAAAATTTTCTTTTTCAGTAGTAAATTCTTATACCCAGCGAAGAAAATAGTATGAGTAAAATTCCATGCCTTATTCTAGTTAATGAACTATTCCTAACTGCTTACAGTTTAGGATTTTTTTACTGAAACGAGTAAATTTTATTATTTTTCACAAAAATTTACCTTAATGGAAATAAAATGGATAAACTATATTGATGAACATTTTTTCCTTTAGTTTCGAAGGCACTTTTTTCTGGGTGCAGGGACAATCTTTTATATTGAGATAATTCAATACACCGTAAAAAAAGTAAACTGTTTTATAGGAAGAATAAACTAACTCGTACGTAAATTGAACTAAATTGTGCTACACATTTTGAGATTTCTCCAAAGCGTTGTTAAAACTAAGAAAAATTAATGCCTTGTTGTACTTTTTTAACTACACTTCACGAAATTACACCCTCTTAAAGAAGAAAATATTAACTAAAAGTTAAGAAGAAAATCATTGGCTCCAAATCATGACCATTTTAACCATACACTATACTATTTTTGGGAATGGTACGAAAATTTTCATTTGCTTTAGTTCATATTGAACTTATGTGTACGGTCATCGAACTTTATACTCACGTTCAGTTCATAAAATATTTGAGACATACTTAAAAAAACCAAAATTGGTTAAAAAAACCAAGATCATGTGATTTGACACCGTTGGACTTTTTTCTTTGTGGTTATTTGAAAGAAAAGGTGTACGTCGATAAGCCAGCAACAATTCAAGAGCTAAAGGATGAGATAATTCGGCACATTAACGGCATAGAACCTCCATTATGCCTCAGCGTCATCGAAAATTTGGACCATCGGATGAAGGTGTGCCACCGAGGTCGCGGCGCCCATTTGGCCGATATTTTGTTCCATACATAATTGAGTAATACCAATATATCATAATAAAATAAAATTACAATAATTTCCTAAATAGTTTGTGTTTTATTCAAAATCAACATCGGCCCTTGAAACTTTAACCACCCTTTACTAACAAATAAATTTTTTAAAATAAAAATAAGTTAAATTTAGCGTAAGTTTAACTACGGAATTTTTTTTTCTGTGTAAAAGATATTACATGTTTTTATTCATATCCAATATTAAATAAAGAAAAATCATGCTATGTTGACAATCAAAACACTCGGAAACAAGAAAAGAGGAAATTTTTGTCGACAAGCTTGATATATTTGTCGTTGCGGAAAAATGTTCCGCCTACCGCCTATCGCTATGGTTATATTTACACATTAACCCCCATTTTCACGAAGCTCCGTTAGTGCTACGTTAGCTAACGAACTTTTGAATCGCATTATGAACATATCTGTCATCTTGCGTATATATTCTGTATGCCAGTTAGGAGCTTAACTGCTGAAAATTTTTCAGTTAAAGTTGACCGGAGATTTAATTTCTGTTAACTGGCAGTTAAAGACTAACGGAGCTACATGAAAATGGCCGTAAGACCGGTATTAAGTTCGCACTGTCGAGTAATTTTCTCATGGCGCTACTTTTCTTTCATAATTAATGTTGAAGGAAATAAACTTAATGAATTCTTGCATTACAACATTCACTTTCAAATTATAATTAAATGTACAAAAAAAGATGTTTTATAGTTTTGGTTTAGTACCAACCTTTACAAATGAAACATGCCTATTATGCATTATAACCTTCCTCTAAAATGGCGTATCTATTTTGGGACATTTTAAAATCCCCAAAAACAACTCCAAAGTCCGATGAAAAAAACGTACTAAATATGTACGCAAGAATAAAATTTGCAACCGTGGCAGGATAATGAAACGCATGCGCCAAATTTCATATGACTTGAAATTTTCACTATGATGGTGGACGCTAAAACTTTATCAGTTCATAATAGTCAAATAAGCGTATAAAGTCGTGGTGGTGTATTAGCGAAATATATCGGAGATTTAGTAGAGTGACAGAACAGAAAAAAAGAAAAACAATCAGACAAACACACTCAATCAAATGGGAAGAGAAAACAATCCAAACACTCAGTGAAGTGCAATTGAATATTAAGCAAAAACAAGTGAAAAAATCTAAAATGAAAATTTAAAAGAATATCATGAAGTCAATAAATAACTTTAGATTCCATGGATTTAAGTGAAAACAACATTGTCATAAGGTGATATTTGAGAAAGTATCTAAAGGAAGATTTTACTTCCACCCAAGACAACGGGAAAAGGAAGAGAGCGTATTTCCCGTTGGTTTATTTTTCTTTTCTTCGGTGGTTCTTTTATACGGCTTGCTTTTTGAGTGTGTGTGTGTTTACGAGTATTTTCTTTTATTCTGTGTTATTTATGCCATCTTAAACATTCAAGCCGCTCATAGGATTTTCTATGCCGTGTAAGTTTGTCGGTTTGTTTTTTTCCTTTTGAAGAAGACGGTGTTCCAATTTTACCTAACTGGAGTTGTAGTCAGAATGTGTTCTCTCAGCTTCTCAGCCAAACAAAGGAATTGAATACTCCATTTAACAAAAGGAAATATGACGCAGAATAAAGAGGAACTATAGGCAATTCGCCCCTTCGGACAAAAAACCTGTTGGTTAAAATTTTATTTAGAGCACAGCATTTAGTGGCATGTAGTTTGCCATGGCAACACCAACAATTGCACCAAGGCAATTAAAGAATTTCTTAAGCCATTTGTAAAAGAAAATAACAGCAAACAAAAGAGATAGAGAGAGTGAGAGAATAAAATAAACGGAAATACAAAAAATCGATTGCTCCCATTTTCTTGTGTTATTTTAGACAACAACAGCAGCATACCCTGCTAGTGGCAATAGTAACTATTGAGGAAACATTGTGTGCGTAAAAATGTGTGTATAGTTTCTTTAATGAAACGAGTGAATCTATTTAATTAATATATTTACTTCGAATAAAATACAAAGAAAATTTAAAAATGTTTTTTAGTAAGAAAAAAATCGTGACAAAGTGAATCGAAGAATTGTTGAAAAGCTTTTAACCCCACCACCACCGCAATTTTGTCTGGCGAAAGTCCTGTTTTAAGTGCATGACTCACAAGAGAAACCCTAAAAAGATAAACAATAACAACAAACCCCTCAGTAAAGAAAAACGACAACCCCCCCACACACCACACCATATATGTACCAATATCACAACAAATGCACATTGATGGTTTGCCAGCCTAGTGAATTGTCAAAACATAACCGTTATATGTTTACAAGAGAGTGAATGTTTCTATTGATTTTGTCTCTCAGTGTCGGCAATTGAGGAAAAAACAAGAGAACACTCTGTGAAGAGCAGGGCTCTTTCGCTCGTTAGTACATTGAATACCATTCAATTCCTTCAATTAAATCTATTGTCTAGTGATTTTTCTCCAAAACATTGCAATAATTGCATCATCGTTAAGGAATGAAAGAATAACAACAACACCAACATTCACCATGTACCACCCATCAATGTAAAGTCAAAGAGAAACGGAAAACAGTGTTTGTTTTTTTTTGTAAAAAAAATACACTACAACAATCGATATGGAATGTATCTATGCGAGTGTGTGTGTTAAATAAATGTTGCATACTGCAAATAATAGTGAAAAAGTAACATTAAAGCCGACCTAATTGCATATTCTCTGCCGCCGTCGCGTAACTCGTTAGCGTCTCGTCAGGCTTTGATTTTTGTCATTTAGTAGTTGCTGCGTTTACTTGCCCGCTAAGAAAGAAAATTAAGGCAATGAAAAACCATAAGAAATATGCAAAATTACCCCAAGATTTAGATTTAAGTTTTCAAGAACAATTGGAAATTGATACCGCGGCCACTGATGATTTTAATTTGAGTGCCGGTTCGGGTTTAGACGAGGACGACGATAATATATTGGATGATCACGAAGAAGTAGACGACGACGGTGATTGTGACGACGACGACGACGAGGAAGAAGACGAAATTGTTATAGCCACAGCGGCTGCAGCAGCCACAGGTTTGGTTGGTTCTGGTTCGGGACCACGTTTAGCCAACGCTACTGCCATCGCTAGAAAGCAGCAAATTAATCGCAAGGTTTTATCCGGCCTTGGTAGAGATAGTGTTGTTGAGGTAAGTGTATCATATGGTTCCAAATGCCTATCATAATACCAATATGGTAAATTTAAATTCTAGATAGGAGTGAATACAGGGTAGCTAACACTAAGTGTTACCAAGTTCACATTGTCAAACTAGAAATTAATATTTGTTTCTATAGCTCATTATTCCCTGGAAAATTTGGCTACTGGTGGATGTGAAAAACTGCTTACTAAGAGTATTTTTGTGATACCCTCGGCAATACCTTATGCCGGAAATTAAGACTCATCCAACTGTTACCGATTGTCATCACGGTTGTCACTCTGCCAAAATTTTACTTTTTTTGTCGAAATTTTATTTCTATAGAAAATTTTCCCCAAATTTTATTTCAATATCAAATTTTCTCCAAATTTTGTTTCGTCAAAAATTTAATCCTATAGAATATTTTGTCAACATTTTATTTCTGTAGAAAATTTGTTACCATTTTATTTCTATTGAAAATTTTGTTTAAATTTTATTTCTATAGAAACTTTTGTTTAAATTTTATTTCTATAGAAAATTATGTAAAAATTTTATTTCTACAGAAAATATTTTCCAAATTTTATTTCTATAGAAAATTTTGTCAACATTTTATTTCTATGGAAAATGTTGTTAAAATTTTATTTCTGTAGAAAATCTTGTCAAAATTTGAGTTCTATAGAAAATTTTGCACAACAAGTACAATTAGTACTACAGTGAAGTGTGCGAAATTTGATTGAAATCGGTTCAGATATAGATATAGGTCCCATATATATCTTTCGCCCGATATGGACTTATATGGCCCCAGACGCCAGAGTTTTATCCTGATTTGCTTGAAATTTTGCACAAGAAGTACAATTAGTAGTATAGTCAAGTGCTCTAAATTCTATTGAAATCGGTTCAGATTTAGATATAGCTCCCATATATATCGTTCGCCCGATTTAGACTAATATGACCACAGAGGCCAAAGTTGTACTCTGAAATTTTGCACAGGGAGTAGTATTAAAATAGTAACTATGCATGTCAAATTTGGTTGAAATCGGTTCAGATTTAGATATAGCTTCCATATATATGTTTTTCCAATTTGGGCAATAATGGCCAAAATACCCACATTTTCCTTGAAAAATCGAAAACATGTAAGAACGACTTAAATTTTCGTATACTTCTAATACATATCTATCGACCGATAAATCATAAATACACTTTTGCGAAGTAGCCTAAGAATAGCTTCAGATTTAAATGTTTCCAATAATTTTTCTATAGATTTTGTAGAAGTCTAACAAATTCTGTTCAGATCGAGTCAGATTTAAATGTATGTATTTGGGAGAAACCTTTATGCGAAGCACATTTGCCGGGTTTGATATGGTATCGAAAATGTGGACCTACAAAGTGGATAATATAGTCGGCCCCGCCCAATTCTCCAAATTTTATTTCTAAAGAAAATTTTATCAAAATTTTATTTCTATACAAAATTGTGTCAAAATTTTATTTCTATAGAAAATTTTGTCAAAATTTTATTTATAAAGAAAATTTTGTCAAATTTTTTTTCTATAGAAAATGTTGTCCAAATTTAATTTTTATAGAAAATTTAGCAAAATTTTATTTCTATAGAAAATTTTGTCAAAATTGTATTTCTATAGAAAATTTTGTCAAAATTATATTTTTATAGAAAAATTTCAGAAAATTTTATTTCTATAGAAAATTTTCTGAAAAAAAAATTGTGAACATTTTATTTCTATAGAAAAATTTTTGGAAATTTTATTTCTATAGAAAACTATATCAAAATGTTATTTCTATAGAAAATTTTCTCAAAATTTTATTTCTATATAAAATTTTGTCAAAATTTTATTTCTATATAAAATTTTATCAAAATTTTTTTTCTATATAAAATTTTGTAAATTTTTTTTTCTATACAAAATTTTCTCAAAATTTTATTTCTATAGAAAATTTTCTTCAAATTTTATTTCTATAGAAAGTTCTCTTCAAGTTTTACTTCTATAGTTTTTGTCAATTTTGTCAAAATTTTACAGAAATTTTTGTCAATTTTTTTCTGTAGAAAATTTTGTCAAAATTATTTCTATATAATTTCTTTTTTATGGACCTGTGAGAAATACCTTAAACTACACGTATCTAAAGGTATTTCTTATTTCGCATTCATTACCTATCCATGTTGGCAGAATTAAAAAAGAAAATCTATTGCCGTAAATATCGTCAATTACCTACAGTCTGTTCTTATTTGGCCAACATAGTTACCTCAACTAGGACGACAGCAATGAGTGTTGTAAAATTGTGAATTTAAAATCAATTGAAAAAATGGACTACGACGAGGAAAAAGTCAATCCAAACACCATCACGCATACGTATGTGGGAAATCTAATTGGAACATGACACGTAGTCGTCCATTTCATTATTCAATGTAAGAGTGGCCCATAAAAAAGGACAATCTACTGTGGCTAAGGCGAATTTCTTGGGTTAGTACATGATAGGACGAGACGAGACAAGGAAACTAGGGATATGGACAAGACGTTAAGTTGGAAAAATATACACGCATATCAGAAATATGGACAAGGACATTCCAAGAACATATTGGACATGCATACTTGCATGAATATGAATATTGGTGTTGTTGTTGTTGTTGGTGCGATAAGTGTGTAATCCTCTGTGGGACTTAATATCAATATGCATTGGAATATTTCTGCGAAAATACTTAAACAGAAGATTAAACACACAAGGATGCAGACAGAAAGCTAAATATTCCATGGATAACGGCAATGTAGATGGTAGTACACGAAGTATTACCAAGTTCACAGTTATATATAGCCATTAGGATCAATATTCATTATGGCGCTTCTTTACTCTACCTTTTCTTCCAACAAATCTCTGCTAATTGTGAGACCCTTGTACCCAGTTTGCCTGAATATTAAAAAAAAAATAAATATTAATAGTAGCACAATCACTGTGCGCCATTTGGTTTTAATGGGTATTTGGATGTGGACGATTTTCTGTCCATGCATCAACAATTGTTAATCCGTTTACATGTGTATAACCCGCATACATATATACACAATACGCTTATATGCGAATATACTGTATTTGTATGTCCATATGTAATCGGGTTTTACATCAACAGTCCATTAAAATACCCATACAAAATCAATCGTATACGAAATGCCATCTCTCTATCTCACTCCAGATAGCAACGATTGCCAATGAATGTGTGTGAATGGACATGAGGAACAAGCAACAAGAAATAAAGCTTTTATGAAAACATTATGATAAGGATTGAAATGAAAGTAGGCACAAAACTACGAAATAAAATAAGACAATATTTTCTCTCAATACATACGATATAAGCCATCAGAGCCATCATTAATGATATAGGGTTGATCTTAGACCACAAGAACACTGGGAGAAAATTTACATTAATATTACATAGAAATACAATTTTTCTAAAATTTTCTATAGAAATAAAATTTTGTGTTTGTTGTTGAAAAAAAATAAAATTTTGAAAAAATTTTCTATAGAAATAAAATTTTGACAAAATTTTCTATAGAAATAAAATTTTGACAAAACAAATTCTATAGAAATAAATTTTTGACAAAACAAATTCTATAGAAATAAAATTTTGACAAAATTTTCTATTGAAGCAAAAATTTTGACAAAATTCTCTAAATATATGAAATTTTGACAACATTTTCTATACAAAAAATCAAATTGGACAAAATCTTCCATAGAAATAAAATTTTGACAAACTTTTCTATAGAAATAACATTTTGACAAAATTTTCCATAGAAATAAAATTTTGACAAAATTTTCTATAGAAATAAAATTTTGACAAAATTTTCTATAGAAATAAAATTTTGACAAAAAAATTCTATAGAAATATTTTCTATACAAAAAATCAAATTGGGCAAATTCTTCCATAGAAATAAAATATTGACAAACTTTTTATAGAAATAAAATTTAGATAAAATCTTCTATACAATTTTTACAAAATTTTCTATAGAAATAAAACTTTGACAAAAAAATTCTCTAGAAAAAAAATTTTGACAAACTTTTCTATAGAAATAAAATTTTAACAAAATTTTCTAAAGAAATAAAACTTTCACAAAAAAAATATAGAAATAAAACTTTGATAAAAAAAAATCTACAGAAATAAAATTTTGACAAAATTTTCTATTGAAGCAAAAATTTTGACAAAATTTTCTATTAAAGCAAAATTTTTGACAAAATTCTCTAAGGATATGAAATTTTGACAAAATTTTCTATACAAAAAATCAAATTGTGCAAAATCTTCCATAGAAATAAAATTTCGACAAACTTTTCTATAGAAATAAAATTTTGACAAAATTATCTATAGAAATAAAATTTTAACAAAATTTTCTATAGAAATAAAATTTTGACAAAATTTTCTATGAAATAAAATTTTGCAAAAATTTTCTATGGAAATATAACTTAGAAAAAAAAATCGATAGAAATAAAACTTTGACCAAAAAAATCGATAGAAATAAAACTTTGACCAAAAAAATTCTATAGAAATAAAATTTTGACAAAATTTTCTATTGAAGCAAAAATTTTGACAACATTTTCTATTGAATCAAAAATTTTGACAAACTTTTCTATAGAAATAAAATTTGGACAAAATTTTCTATAGAAATAAAATTTTGACAAATTTTCTATAGAAATAAAATTTTGACAAAATGTTCTATAGAAATAAAATTTTGACAAAATGTTCTATAGAAATAAAATTTTGACAAAATTTTCTATAGAAATAAAATTTTGACAAAATTTTCTATAGAAATAAAATTTTGACAAAATTTTCTATAGAAATAAAATTTTGACAAAATTTTCTATAGAAATAAAATTTTAACAAAATTTTCTATAGAAATAAAATTTTGACAAAATTTTCTATGGAAATAAAATTTTGCAAAAATTTTCTATAGAAATATAACTTTAACAAAAAAATCGATAGAAATAAAACTTTGACCAAAAAAATCGATAGAAATAAAACTTTGACCAAAAAAATTCTATAGAAATAAAATTTTGACAAAATTTTCTATTGAAGCAAAAATTTTGACAACATTTTCTATTGAAGCAAAAATTTTGACAAACTTTTCTATAGAAATAAAATTTTGACAAAATTTTCTATAGAAATAAAATTTTGACAAATTTTCTATAGAAATAAAATTTTGACAAAATTTTCTATAGAAATAAAATTTTGACAAAATTTTCTATAGAAATAAAATTTTTACCAAAAAATTCTATAGAAGTATTTTCAATACAAAAAATCAAATTGGGCGAAATTCTCCATAGAAATAAAATTTTGACAAAATTTTCTATAGAAATAAAATTTTGATAAAATTTTCTACAGAAATAAAATTTTGACAAAATTTTCTACAGAAATAAAATTTCGACAAAATTTTCTATAGAAATAAAAAGTTTGACAAAATTTTCTATAGAAATAAATTTTTTTTTGACAAAATTTTCTATAGAAATAAATTTTTTTTTGACAAAATTTTCTATAGAAATAAATTTTTTTTTGACAAAATTTTCTATAGAAATAAAATGTTGACAAAATGGTTTATAGAAATAAAATGTTGACAAAATTTTGGCAAAATTGTCTATCGAAATAAGATTTTGACAAAATTTTTGAAGGAAATGAAATTTTGGGAAAATTTTCCAAAGAAATAAAATTTGTCACCATTTTTTGTTTCTGTGTGGATTTTTTAGTTTCCATTTCCATTTTACTGTTTTATTTCGGTTTTCATTTAGAAACTTTTTTTAGTGTAGTTGGTTGTATGTAGTAGAGCAATGGCGTTTGAAAAAAAGGCTGCAGTAAATGAATATGGAAAGGGGGATTTGTTCGGCCATTATGTTGACAAACTATAAAAAAGCTTATTAAAGATATTTGTAGTAGAATTCACACACACATAGCTGATGTTGATGCTGATGAGGGACTTTGGTATTTATGCTGTGACCATCCCCATCCATTCATATCCTTTTCCTTTCTCAACTCCTTCTCCAACCCCAACTCTTCCTCAAAATTGGAGAATTGTTGGCCTGTCCTTTTTTATGCTTACCACCGTGTAAAAATGTTAGTTGTAGACATTTTAAGAGGATTATTGGGTTGTCATCGTTATTCTTTGTCCCATTTGATGATGTCATTTGAAAGGACACTACCGATTTGTTTTATTTTAAATGGCAGAACAACAAACGAAATTTTGAATTTATTTGCTTAGGTTGACTTGAATGCTTGGCAATAGCAAATATTGCGAAAAGCAAACCAATTTTGTTGGTGATTGATGTCCGTTTCACAAGCCTTGCCACAGCCACTTAAAATATCCTATTGTCTTAAAATCAAAGAGACCGGAAGTTACTTAAAACGAAATCGTTTATAAATTCAAATGATTTTAATCGCTTAGGTTTCGATTCCTGTTCATTGTTCAAGAAAATAATATTTGCAAAATTGCTTATGGGAAATTTTCATTTTGTATATGAACCAGAAGTTCAGAAAGTTCCTTTACTACTTAATGTGGCACTTTTCGAATAAACCACTTAAAAAAAATAAGAAAAATTTACCGAATTTTATAAATCTTTTTTAGAATTTCATTTCAATAGAAAATTTTCTGAAAATTTTATTTCTATAGAAAATTGTATGAAAATTTTATTTCTTTAGAAAATTTTCTGAAAATTTTGTTGCAATAGAAAATTTTCTCAAAATTTTATTTTTTATTTCTATAGAAAATTTTCTCAAAATTTTATTTTTTATTTCTATAGAAAATTTTCTCAAAATTTTATTTCTATTGAAAATTTTCCAAAATTGTATTTCTATAGAAAATTTTCACAAAATTTTATTTCTATAGAAAATTTTCTCAAAATTTTATTTCTATTAAAAAATTTGCCAAAATTTTATTTCCATAAAAAATTTTGCCAAAATTTTATTTCTATTAAAAAATTTGCCAACATTTTATTTCTATAAAAAATTTTGCCAACATTTTATTTCTATTTCTGGTTGAAAGTATTCCTTAATTTTTTTATAAAAAATATCGTCAAAATTTTATTTCAATGGAAATTTTGTCAAAATATAGGGAATTTTCTGAAAATTTTATTTCTATAGAAAATTTTCTCATCAAGGAGATCAACTTGTTAGCCGCTTTGGGCCTTAAAATTTTATCAAATCTTCATTTCTGGTCTGCTGTTGACCCAAGATGGGGCTCAATTTGTTGGTTTCGGAACCATCTAGGGCCTTAGAATGTAAATCATAGTTGTAGTTAATAACTATAAACGTTTTATAATTTTCTTTCTCTGTATACATCATGCATTTTGTCCCCTTTTATCAGGTTACTTCATCTTTGAAAGCCATTAGCTTGAAGCTTGCAATGGTGATGAAGATGTTCATAAGAGGATTACGAAGAAACAAACAAGAAAATATTTTACGTTGAAAGCAAAATATTATTAAAATGGAACTTTGATAACATTTACGGTTCATTTGAGCTTTTACCTTTATCGCAGGCCACTTCATCAGTTCGGGTTCTTCCACCCCCCAATTCATGACCAAACCATGGATCAATTTAGTTATTCACCCACCACCCACCTGAATAGAATTTCTACTTTTCCGGTAAGACTTCTTCTCCTCCTTGTGATGATGGCCAAATATTTAATGAGTGTAATAATACAAACCATTCAAGGAAAATTACCAAAACATCAATTTCCATTTTATTTTCTCCCTCTTCCCACCACCACACCCCCACCCATATTATTTTCTTTGTGTTGTATTTAATGAGCTCGCCTCCATGGCGTAAGCAATAGAATTTTAAAATGTTTATAGAATATAATTATGGTCGTTAACTCGATGTAATTTTTGCATATCATTATAATAAGTCTATATAATAAAATAATTTCATAAATGCTGCCTGAATATAGGCAATGGATTTTATTTAATCAAATATGACAAAATGTATACGAAATGGGAAACCACAATACGTTTTATAGCATCTTTTTAGGCTTGGGTAAGAATATTTTAAAGTTTCTGTGAAATTTTTAAGAATTTAAAAAGCTTCCATTAAAACTCTTTACAAGTTATATTATACTTATAATAATATTACCAACATTACAGAGTAGTTGACACGCAATGTTACCCATTGAATACTTGTACATCTGTAGCAATAATAGAAATAATATGGCAAAGATAGAAATAAAATTTTGAGAAAATTTTCTATCAAAATAAAATTTTGCAAAAATTTTCAATAGAAATAAAATTTTGGAAAAATTTTCTATCGAAATAAAGTTTTGACAAAAATTTTGATCAAATTTTCTATAGAAATAAAATTTTAACTAAATTTTCTATAGAAATAAAATTTTGACAAAATTTCTATAGAAATAAAATTTTGACAAAATTTCTATAGAAATAAAATTTTGACAAAATTTTCTATAGAAATAAAATTTTGACAAAATTTTCTATAGAAATAACATTTTGACAAAATTTTCTATTGAAATAAAATTTTAACAAAATTTTCTATAGAAATAAAATTTTGGCAAAAAAATCTATAGAAATAAAATTTTGACAAAATTTTCTATTAACACAAAAATTTTGACAAAATTCTCTAATGATATGAAATTTTGACAAAATTTTCTACACAAAAAATCAAATTGGGCAAAATCTTGCAAACTTTTCTATAGAAATAAAATTTTGACAAAATTTTCTATAGAAATAAAATTTTGACAAAATTTTCTATAGAAATAAAATTTTGACAAAATTTTCTATAGAAATAAAATTTTGACAAAATTTTCTATAGAAATAAAATTTTGACAAAATTTTCTACAGAAATAAAATTTTGAAGAAATTTTCTGTAGAAATAAAATTTTGACAAAAAAATTCTATAGAAATAAAATTTTGACAAAATTTTCTATTAACGCAAAAATGTTTACAAAATTCTCTAATGATATGAAATTTTGACAAAATTTTCTACACAAAAAAATCAAATTGGGCAAAATCTTCCATAGAAATAAAATCTTGCAAACTTTTCTATAGAAATACAATTTAGACAAAATTTTCTATGGAAATAAAATATTGAAGAAATTTTCTATAGAAATAAAATTTTGACAAAATTTTCTATAGAAATACAATTTTGACAAAATTTTCTATAGAAATAAAATTTTGAAGAAATTTTCTATAGAAGTACAATTTTGACAAAATTTTCTATAGAAATAAAACTTTGACAAAATTTTCTATAGAAATAAAACTTTGACAAAAAAAATTCTATAGAAATAAAACTTTGGCAAAAAAATTCTATAGAAATACAATTTTGACAAAATTTTCTATTAACGCAAAAATTTTGACAAAATTCTCTAATGATATGAAATTTTGACAAAATTTTCTACACAAAAAATCAATCATTGGGCAAAATCTTCCATAGAAATAAAATCTTGCAAACTTTTCTATAGAAATAAAATTTAGACAAAATTTTCTATAAAAATAAAATTTCGACAAAATGTTCCATAGAAATAAAATTTTGACAATATTTTCTATAGAAATACAATTTTGACAAAATTTTATATAGACATAAAATTTTGACAAAATTTTCTATAGAAATAGAATTTTGACAAAATTTTCTATAGAAATAGAATTTTGACAAAATTTTCTATAGAAATAAAACTTTGACAAAAAATTCTATAGAAATAAAACTTTGACAAAAAAATTCTATAGAAATAAAATTTTGACAAAAATTTCTATTGACGCAAAAATTTTGACAAAACTCTCGAAGGATATGAAATTTTGACAAAATTTTCTATACAAAAAATCAAATTGGACAAAATTTTCCATAGAAATAAAATCTTGAGAAATTTTGTATAGAAATACAATTTTGTGAAAATTTTCTATGGAAATAAAATTTTGACAAAATTTTATTTTTTTAATTTTTTTTATTTTATTTAAAATAGAAATAAAATTTTGACAAAATTTTCTCTAGAAATAAAATTTTGACAAAATTTTCTATAGAAATAAAATTTTGACAAAATTTTCTATAGAAATAAAATTTTGACAAAATTTTCTATAGAAATAAAATTTTGACAATATTTTCTATAGAAATAAAATTTTGACAATATTTTCTATACAAATAAAATTTTCTATAGAAATACAATTTTGACAAAATTTTTTATAGAAATAAAATTTTGACAAAATTTTCTATAGAAATAAAACTTTGACAAAAAATTCTATAGAAATAAAATTTTTACAAAATTTTCTATTGACGCAAAAATTTTGACAAAATTCTCTAAGGATATGAAATTTTGACCAAATTTTCTATACAAAAAATCAAATTGGACAAAATCTTCCATAGAAATAAAAAAAAATTTTCTATAGAAATAAAATTTTGACAAAATTTTCTATAGAAATAATTTTTTGACAAAATTTTCTATAGAAATTAAAATTATGACAAAATTTTCTATATAAATAAAATTTTGATAAAATTTGCTACCGAAATAAAATTTTAACAAAATTTTCTATAGAAATAAAATTTTGACAAACTTTTCTATAGAAATATCTTTTTTTTACACACCAGCTAGATGCAGATGATTTTTTTTTTATTTTCAAAATTTATCCATGTCAATACTCTGGAGTAGGAGGAAATTCAAAACAATAACCACATGATGGGATTGTCCTATCTATCTCTACAGCAGCTCATCTTGAATACAATGTCATTGTATTATAGCCATTTTTCAAAATTGTTTAACGAACCATTAATCATAGTGTTGTGTAGTGAAACTTATCATCGTTTTTTCGTTGTCACTATACCTAGTCGTTTAACCGATATAACCGATTGTTGGCGGTCTTTAGTGTTAGCGTCCTTAGGTTTTATGTCATATCTTCTGGTTTTTGGTGTTCGCCTTCGTTGCAGTTGATAAGCTTTTGCAACGAATAACCAGCTATTATCTTTTGTGCCAGAAAGTGAGGAAGGTGGGAGATACTCCCGCCAAACTCTACAGGATTTGTTTTTCCCATCTAGTTTTTTGGGGAACTATAACAACCAAAGTTTACAAAATATGCATTTTCTGTTACATGTCCTTGCCAGGAGTGGGAATAATGTTTGCCCCTTGCTAAACTACATCGACAATGATATGCCATCCAGTAAGCCTTTCCCACTTCCTTTGTTTCTGGCAAAGTAAAAAAAAAAACGAAACGCAGCCAACTACTGAGCTGAGCTGTCAACTATAATAGGGATCTCTTGTTGCCATAAAGAACGAACATCCAATGTGAGGAGTTTTAGTTTTTTTTGTGCTAACTACAATGATTTGTGATGTGAATTATGAATTGACATTTTGGGGTTTGGCCTTCGTTTTTGGCGTTCGTTTTTTGTTTGTTTGTTTGTGGATAGCCACTGCAGGAACATTGCTGAAGGACCAACTCACAGACTCAACTAGAAGATAGATTTGGGCTATTATTCTTTCCTATCTCCTATTCATTGGTTAGGCTTATGGCGTATGGGGAAATGATACTTTCCCAACAATATGGCAGAAACTCCTCATCATTGAAGCAAACACCAAAGATTTTAAGTTCGGTCTGAGTGTTTTTTGCATTTGGGTGGAATTACAGAAAAATTTGGGCAGTTGTGGAGTGCTTGGAAAAAAGCATTAGATTTATGGCTAGGATGATCCTAATTAAACCAGACCAGTATATACCGCTGAAAGTTCAGTAAGGAATCGGATATTCTGTACCCTCACACCATGGATTGTGGTATTAAAAAATATCATAATATCCAAACAAACCAAAATGGAAGTTCTTCCCAAGTCATTACTTTTAATGTATATCCATAAATGTTCTTATAGATATAGACTTTATTTTCACTTCTTAAGAAGTTCTTTTGAGGTGATATATTTTGATATATTGTTTTACACAATTTTCGTAGTAAATTTAAATTTTTTGAATTTTACTGGTTATAAAACACAGTAAGGAAAAACAAAATAATGGAGAGTTCAATAAATTTTGATAAATTTTCTATAGAAATAAAAGTTTGACAAAATGTTCTAAAGAAATAAAATTTTGGAAAAATTTTCTATAGAAATACAATTTTAAAAAAATTTTCTATAGCAATCAAATTTTGACAAAATTTTCCATAGAAATAAAAAAAATTGCTATGGAAATAAATGTTTGACAAAATTTCGTATAAAAATAAAATTTTTATAAAATTTCGTATAGAAATATAATTTTTATAAAATTTCCTACAGAAATAAAATTTTGAAAGAAAATTTTCTATAGAAATGAAATTTTGTGAAAATTTCTATAGAAATAAAATTTTGAGAAAATTTCTATAGAAATAAAATTTTGAGAAAATTTTCTGTAGAAGTAAAATTTTATTATAGAAATAATTTTTTGTTAAATAAGAATTTTTGTTTGACAGACTTTTGCTAAAATTTTCTCCAAATTTTGGTAGATTATTTTTGGCAACCGTGTATGTGACTACACACCTATTTTATCTGTAATATTAACGGGATATGGGCCAAAAATTTGGAAAATATTAAAAAAAAATAATTGATTAAACAGAGGCTGAACAATATTTCATATTGTCTTTTGTGTTTCGGGATTGGGGAACTCTATTGTGGCAGGTTAATTTGGGTTAATTTTGTCTAAAAAGAGATGTATTGTTGTTCTTTTCTAAGAGCACAAAGAGATAAATCTTTGCTACATAACATGGATTGTGGTATTAAAAAATATCATAATATCCAAACAAACCAAAATGGAAGTTCTTCCCAAGTCATTACTTTTAATGTATATCCATAAATGTTCTTATAGATATAGACTTTATTTTCACTTCTTAAGAAGTTCTTTTGAGGTGATATATTTTGATATATTGTTTTACACAATTTTCGTAGTAAATTTAAGTTTTTTGAATTTTACTGGTTATAAAACACAGTAAGGAAAAACAAAATAATGGAAAGTTCAATAAATTCTGATAAATTTTCTATAGAAATAAAAGTTTGACAAAATGTTCTAAAGAAATAAAAGTTTGACAAAATGTTCTAAAGAAATAAAATTTTGGCAAAATTTTCTATAGAAATAAAATTTTGAAAAAAATTTCCATAGAAATAAAAAATTTGCTATGGAAATAAATGTTTGACAAAATTTCGTATAGAAATAAAATATTTATAAAATTTCCTACAGGAATAAAATTTTGAAAGAAAATTTCTGTTGAAATAAAATTTTGAGAAAATGTTCTATAGAAATAAAATTTTGTGAAAATTTCTATAGAAATAAAATTTTGAGAAAATTTTCTGTAGAAGTAAAATTTAATTATAGAAAAAATTTTTTGTTAAATAAGAATTTTTTTTTGACAGACTTTTACTAAAATTTTCTCCAAATTTTGGTAGATTTTTTTGGCAACCGTGTATGTGACTAGACACCTATTTTATCTGTAATCCTAACGGGATATGGGCCAAAAATTTGGAAAATATTAAAAAAAAAAATAATTGATTAAATAGAGGCTGAACAATATTTCATATTGTCTTTCATATTGTCTTTTGGGGAACTCTATTGTGGCAGGTTAATTTGGGTTAATTTTGTCTAAAAAGAGATGTATTGTTGTTCTTTTCTAAGAGCACAAAGAGATAAATCTTTGCTACATAAGCTTTGGTCCAACACTTATTTCTTCAAGCTGATACCGAAGATCATGGTAGCTGCTGAATATTTCTATTAATTCAATTAAACCAACCTTAAGGGTGTTTGGTTATGAAAACAAATATGCGCAAATAAAACAATGTCCTAGCCCTTAATTAATTCTTTCAGATTCTTCTTCTTTGATAAGCCTCCAATTAGGTATAAGCATGTGTTTTATCCCAAAAAAAAATCTTTATATACTTGAATAGTCACGAGTGAAACCTTTCTTTTAGTTCATTTGCAATCTAAATAACCTTTCTCCCCTCCCTCAGTTTCAAACAATGAGGGAGGGGAGAAATTACTACGAGCAGAGAAAAGACATTCTTAGTCACCCTTAAATTAGGTTTTTACCAAATTTTCAAAGAGTTCATCCTAAATGTATGCTATATTAATTATGTATAATGTCAGCTTTATTTTTTTACCATACCACTCATAATGTAAACAAACATAATAGGGCATGAGAGAGATTTCTTTTCATCCTCATTAATTTGATGTTAGCTTTGATGGGAAATACATCAAACTCTTGAGATATAAATTTCCAATGACATGGTAAGCAAATTTAGTTTAAATGTTTTACATATACAGTGAGTGTCACAATAAAGTACTTATACAAAATTTTATTCCTATACAAAATTTTGTCAAAATTTTATTTCTATAGAAAATTTTGTCAAAATTTTGTTTGTATAGAAAAACTTGTGAAAGATTTGTTTTGTATAGAAAATTTTGTCAAAATTTTAATTCTATAAAAATTTTGTGAACATTTTTTTTTGCGTAGAAAATTTTGTCGAAATTTTATTTCTGTAAAATATATTTTTCAAAAATTTTATTTCTATAGAAAATTTTCTCAAAAAGTTATTTCTATAAAAAATTTGCCAAAACAGTATTTCTACAATTTTGTCGAAATTTTATTTCTACAGAAAATGTTGTCAAAATTTTATTTCTATAGAAAATTTTTTAAATATTTTACTCCTACAGAAAATTTTTTCAAAATCTTATTTCTATAGAAAATTTTGTCAAAATTTTATTTCTATAGAAAATTTGTCAAAATTTTATTTCACAGACAATTTTGTCATAATTTTATTCCTATAGAAAATTTTGTCAAAAGTTTATTTTTAACATTTTGTTAATATTTTATTCCTCTAGAAAATGTTGTCAACATTTTATTTCTGTAGAAAAATTTTTTTCTATACAAAATTTTCTCAAAATTTTATTTCTATAGAAATTTTCTCAAAATTTTATTTCTATAGAAAATTTTGTTTTGTCAAAAATTTATTTCTATAGAAATTTGTCAACATTATTTTTTTATGTAAATTTTTGTCGAACTTATTTCTGTAGAAATTTTCTTCAAAATTTTATTTCTATAGAAAATTTTGTGAAAATGTTATAGAAAAATTTTTCAACATTTTTATACCCTGCGCCACACTGTGGAACAGGGTATTATAAGTTAGTGCATATATTTGCACATGGAGTCTTTGGCAAATATGCTCAGGGTGGGCTCCTGAGTCGATATAGCCATGTCCGTCTGTCCGTGAACACATTTTTGTAATCAAAGTCTAGGTCGCAGTTTTAGTCCAA
This sequence comes from Haematobia irritans, assembly GCF_050003625.1. Classification (NCBI taxonomy): domain Eukaryota; kingdom Metazoa; phylum Arthropoda; class Insecta; order Diptera; family Muscidae; genus Haematobia; species Haematobia irritans. The sequence continues at coordinate 11,716,518 of NC_134400.1, forward strand.
TCGACTTCAAATTTGGCACAAGTATGTGTTTTGGCTCAGAATAGAACCGTATTGATTTTGGAAGAAATCAGTTCAGATTTAGATATATGTCCTATATATATTTTTCGGCCGATATGGACTTATATGGCCCCAGAAGCCACAGTTTTACCCCAATGTGCTTAAAATTTTGCACAAGATGAACAATTAGTACTATAGTCAAGTGTGTCAAATTTTATTGAAATCGGTTCAGATTTAGATATAGCTCCCATATATATCTTTCGCCCGATATGGACTAATACGGTCCCAGAAGCCAGAGTTTTACCCCAATTTGGTTGAAATTTTGCACTAGGAGTACAATTAGTAGTGTAGTCAAATGTGTCACATTTTATTGAAATCGGTTCAGATTTAGATATAGGTCCCATATATAGCTTTCGCCCGATTTACACTCATTTGAAACAGAGGCCAATTTTTTGCTCCGATTTAGTTGAAATTTAGCATAGGGAGTAGAATTAGCATTGCGTGCCAAATGTGGTTGAAATCGGTTCTGATTTAGATATAGCTCCCATATATAGCTTTCGCCCGATTTACACTCATATGACCACAGAGGCCAATTTTTAACTCCGATTTAGTTGAAATTTTGCACAGGGAGTAGAATTAGCATTGTAGCTATGCGTGCCAAATTTGGTTGAAATCGGTTCAGATTTAGATATAGCTCCCATATATAGCTTTCGCCCGATTTACAGTCATATGACCACAGAGGCCAATTTTTAACTCCGATTTAGTTGAAATTTTGCACAGGGAGTAGAATTAGCATTGTAGCTATGTGAGCCAAATTTGGTTGACATCGGTTCAGATTTAGATATAGCTCCCATATATATGTTTTTCTGATTTCGACAAAAATGGTCAAAATACCAACATTTTCCTGGTAAAATCGCCACTGCTTAGTCGAAAAGTTGTAAAAAATATTCTAATTTTCCTAAACTTCTAATACATATATATCGAGCGATAAATCATAAATAAACTTTTGCGAAGTTTCCTCAAAATTGCTTCAGATTTAAATGTTTCCCATATTTTTTTATCAACATTGTGTTCCATCCTAGTGCATAAGCCGACTTAAATTTTGAGTCTATAGATTTTGTAGAAGTCTATCAAATTCTGTCCAGATCGAGTGATATTTAAACCAAACCTTTATATATAGCCCCCAAAACATTTGACGGATGTGATATGGTATCGAAAATTTTGATCTACAAAGTTGTGCAGGGTATAATATTGTCGGCCCCGCCCGACTGTAGACTTTCCTTACTTGTTTTCTATAGAAAATTTTCTCAAAAAGTTATTTCTATAAGAAATTTGCCAAAAATGTTTTTCAATTTTTTTTCAAAATTTTATTTCTACAGAAAATTTTGTCAAAATTTTATTTCTATAGAAAATTTTCTCAAAATTTTATTTCTACAGAAAATTTTCTCAAAATTTTATTTCTACAGAAAATTTTGTCAAAATGTTATTTCACGGTTTTTGAGAACATTAAATGTCATTTAATTTTTGTATTTTATATAGATACAAAATCCCAGAAGATGGTTAGTGGCACTAACCGAAATATTGGAAATAAATATTAAAACAAATCAATAATCGATTGTTTCCATGACCTCAAGCCGAACAAAATTAATAATTGAAAAATTTTATTTCTATAGAAAATTTTGTCAAAATTTTATTAGAAATAAATAGTAGAAAATTTACGGAAAATTTGATTTCAACAGAAAATTTTGTCAAGATTTTATTATTATAGAAAATTTTTTCAAAATTTTATTTCTTTAGAAAATTTTCTCAAAATTGTATTCCTATAGAAAATTTTGTCAAAATTTTATTTCTATAGACAATTTTGTCTAAATTTTATTTCTGTAGAAAATTTGTCAAAATTTTTTCTTCTATAGAAAATTTTGTCAACATTTTTACTTCTATAGGAAATTTTTTTTTCAAAATTTGATTTCTGTAGAAAATATTGTGACAATTTTATTTCTATAAAAAATTATGTCAAAATTGGATTTCTGTAGAAAAGTTTGTCATAAGTTTATTTCTATAGAAAATTTTGTCAAAATTTTATTTCTTTAGAAAATTTTGTCAAAATTTTATTTCGATAGAAAATTTTGTCAAAATTATATATCTATAGAAATTTTTTGCCAATTTTGCCAAAAATACGTGTTTTTTTGTCTGTATATGACTTTGATCCTCTGACCCTAAAACACAACGTGAAAAGAAAAACCCTCCTCATTTTTTGTACCATAAAATCATTATTAATTTAATTTTATCCCATTTTGTTAAACTTACCTTTTATAACCGACTTGTAATAATCAATAAGTTGTTAACATAATTTGAAAAGTTTTCCCAAACAATAGCACAGCAATGATATGCAAATTTTATTCTATGGTCTTGTGTTTGGCAAGTGTCCCAAGCAGAGTCAAGAATAAAAAAAAAAAAAAAACACCGTCCCTTCAGAAAATCAACATAATCCTTAAGAAGCAAATATTGAAAGTTTATGGTCAATGGTTAAGTTTTCCTTTTGTGAAGACAGCATGTCTAAGTGGGAGGCAAACACTCAAGAAAAACAATGATTTCAATAAAATTTTGATTAGTTTTTAATAATCGTCCTCAAAAATAATGAAAAGAAAGACCCTTAATGTTATTTTATGGTAGACAAGATATCCTCGAATGCAGGTGGATATCTGGTACAAAGAATTTTATTAAAAATAATTGCTTTTGAAAATATTTTTGACCATAGAAGATAATGCGTCAATGGCATTAAGGAAATTAGTTTTGGGGGTTGTTTATGTTTTCTATAGAAAACCTAACCAATTATAAATTCTATTGAATGTTCATAGTTGATGAACTTTTCAATAGACAAGTTCATCGTTGGTGAAGTTTTCTACAGAAAATTTCATTGTTGATGAAGTTTTCTACGGAAAATGTCATCGCTGAAGAAGTGTTCTATAGAAAATTTCATCATTGGCGATGGTTTCTATAGAAAAAATCATCGTTGATGATGTTTTCTATAAAATGTTGACAAAATTTTCTATGAAAATAAAATTTTGAGAAAATTGTATATAGAAATAAAATTTTGAAAAAAATTTCTATAGAAAACAAATTTTGAGAAAATTTTGTATAAAAATAAAGTTTTTACAAAATTTTCTATAAAAATAAAATTTTGAGAAAATTTTCTATGGAAATAAAATTTTGACAAAATTTTCAACAGAAATAAAATTTTGACAAAATTTTCAACAGAAATAAAATTCTGACAAAATTTGCTATAGAAATAAAATTTTGACAAAATTTTGAGAAAATTTTCCATAGAAATAAAATTTTGAGAAAAATTTCTATAGAAACAAAATTTTCTATGATGGTTTCTATAGGAAAATTCGTCATTGATGATGGTTTCTTAGGAAAATCTCATCGTTGATGATGGTTTCTACGCTCAAAAAAAGTTTACATCGAGATTTTGACCTTCCCTTAAGGTATTGGTATTGATTCCGAGCCAATGATGCGGCTTCTTCAAAATGAAGTCATTTTTTGGGGACCTATCTGGCTTTAAATCTAGGATCAAAAAAATTAAAATTGGTATACAGATCTCATATATCGAATTTTCGTGTACAAACAAATACCAGTTTAAAAATCCAAATTATAACGGGTTCTTCAAAGAAAATCTCATGGTAGATGGATTTTCTAAAGAAAAGTTCATCATCATTCAAACCATAATAAATAATCCCCTGAAATATACTTTAAGGCACATTCTTATTAAATGTGGACCTTGAAGTAGGCTTACAAAATTATTGTTTCCGTGGGGAAGTTTTCATAGCATTTTCTCGATTATTTTGACTTTAGAAATTTTGCATAATTTGATCAGCAAATTATCCATCAATAAGGGATTATGCTTGGGTAAACATTGTAGAAAATTGAATGTCATTGTTATGATAATAGAGTCTTAAAAATACACAAAACATAAATAGAACAAGTATATACGGCCGTAAGTTCGGCCAGGCCGAATCTTAAGTACCCTTCGCCATGGATTGCGTAGAAACTTCTACGAAAATCCATTAGCGTAGCTAGACAATTTTCCTAGGGGGGCTATAGCCCCCTTAGCTAAAAATTTATAGACTGAACTTATAGGTTCAATTAATGTTTTATTTCATAAAATTGAATAAAAAATTAGACATCAAAATAACTCGACAATTAATTTATAATAACGCAACTAAAAGTAGTTCCAAACTTTTCCCAGCAAAAAAATTTTGAGTTGTTCTAAAGGCACAACTTTAAAAGTACTTCCAAAAATGTCCTCAATTATTTTAACTACACAGGAAGTTTTTTTACTTCATTTTTTTCATATTTTAATGTGTAATTTTTTGTTTTCTTTTTTTTCAAATAGTTTAAAAAAGAGTAAGAATAAATAAATTGGTACAAATTATTCAAATTTTGCCACAAAACTGCTAAATCCATTATAGGAAAATCGATAATTTTGGAAATTATTCGAGGAAAAACGTTTCAAACAAGCGTCAGAATGCATTAAAAATTATAAAAACAATATAAAAATTATTTATTTGGGAAAATATCACAAAACTTTTTAATTCACATTCAAAAGACTGTATTCGGATCTCACCTTAAGAAGTGATGCAAATTCATTGCAACGGCTGTTGAAGCGGTGGACATTTGTCCTATGACAAGCTCATATTACATTCATTGCTTCTCCGCCAATTTTGCACCACTTCTAGACCCAAAAAGAACATTTTCACTACTTTTTTGGCAACGCTTTTTCGCAGCATTATTAAGATATTAATTTATGAAAGAATAGTTTTAATATCAATTACTATTTTTTAAATTAAATTGACTTAACTAAATCAATCAAAAGTTCAACCACTGCTTCATTTCATAAATATCAGACTTCAAACATTGCCATCGGCAACTGCTACCACAACCCAAGTAATTCGATTGTTCATGAAAGTCTTTAGCGGAACTTTGTGCGATTATACTTGTTTAATTTTTATAAAAATTAAAAAAAAAAAACTATTGACATTTATTGAAAAATGGAAAATCATAAATAGAGTTTCAAATTCTGGGGGGGGCTAAAATTTTTCTGGGGGGTCTAAGCCCCCTCCCCAGAGCCCTTCCTACGCTTATGCGAAAGACTGTCATCCACAAATTTCAACTCACATGGTTGTTAAATATCATATACTACCACCACGTACCAAATTTCAACCAAATCGGATGAATTTTGCTTCTCCAAAAGGCATCGGAGGTCAAATCTGGGGATCGGTTTATAAGGGAGCTATATATTATTATGGACTGATAGGAACCAATTCCTGCACGGTTGTTGGATACCCTATACTAACATCACGTACCAAATTTCAACCGAATGGGAAGAATTTTGCTCTTCCAAGGTGCTCCGGAGGTCAAATCCGGGGATCGGTTTATATGGGGCCTATATATAATTATGGACCGATGTGGACCAATTTTTGCATGGTTGTTAGAGACCATATACTAACACCATGTACCAAAATTCACCCGGATCGGATGAAATTTGCTTCTCTTAGAGGCCTCGCAAGCCAAATTTTGGGGTCCGTTTATATGGGGGCTATACGTAAAAGTGGACCGATATGGCCCATTTGCAATACCATCCGACCTACATCAATAACAACTACTTGTGCCAAGTTTCAAGTCGATAGCTTGTTTCGTTCGGAAGTTAGCGTTATTTCAACAGACGGACGGACGGACATGCTCAGATCGACTCAGAATTTCACCACGACCCAGAATATATATATACTTTATGGGATCTTAGAGCAATATTTCGATGTGTTACAAACGGAATGACAAAGTTAATATACCCCCCATCCTATGGTGGAGGGTATAAAATAGGTCGAGAATTTTAAGTGATTTAAATTTGGAAATTTTTTGTTTAAATTTGTACATTTACTGCGTTTGTAGGTAAAATTTGTAAATGGTAAAAAAATGACAAAAAAGTAGTTTGTGTTGCCAGTATTTTTCTGGCTCTTGTCCCCAAATTAGGACACTTTTGTCTCTAAAATCATCAATTTAAGTTAAAATTCCTCACAAAAATTCCCCAATTCAAACGACCATATATTGTCTGGTAAAATATTTTTTATTGATTCAAAGGACAAAAATATAGAGCTAGAAAAATACAGTGTTGCCAATATTTGTCTAGCTCTTGTCCTCAAATTAGGACAAATCTCCAACTTAAATTAAAATTCCTCACAAGAATCACCAATAAATTTTTGACAAGTTTTTATGAAAAAAAAACAAAAAAAAAAAGAAACAGGCTCTGCGGTAAAAGCAATTAGTATTAATTTAATGTCGAAACAAAGAACCAGGAGACCTATGATCGACTTCTAAATGTTCGAAAAATGACAGTCGGAGTTCGGTCACCATTTATTTATGAACGAATTTACTTTTAAGTACTCAGTAAAAGTACACTGAAAAAAATATTTACGTGATATTAAAGATTACGCAGCCTCAATTTTAGGATGCGCAATATACACACTATTAAGGACAAATTTCTTTAAAACAATGAAATTTTAATCAAAAGAAAGTTTATAATCCTTGCTTCAAAATTTTTTTCATTAAATTTAGGGCACACATTTTGAAAATTTGCGTCCCTTCGTTAAAGTTTTATGTCTTTAAACTTATGCAAATTTTCCTTAAAGTAAAGAAACACATTTTTGATTTAAAGAAATCTTCCTTAAATTAGCTGAAATATTGAATCTTTAGATTTAAGATAAAAACGCTTCAAATATAGGCTAAGACTTAATTTGAGGATTTGACATCTTTGGTTTAAAGTTTTTTTGTAAGTAAGAAAATAATTTTGTACTTCGAAGTATCCGTCATAATTTGGATTTTTAAACTGACATTTGGATGTACGTGAATAGCTTTATTAATATACTGGAAAAAATAGAATGAAAATTCAATAAATGAGATCTGTTTCCTAATCTTAATTATATAGATCCTAGATTTAAAGCCAGATAGGTCGCAAAAAAATGTCCTTATTTTAAAGAACCCGCATCTTTGGCTCGGAATCAATACCAAAATCCTTAAAGGAAGGTCAAAATCTTTGGATCCAAGTAAACTTTTTTTTGAGTGTAACAAAATGGGATGGTAGATAAATTTGACGATGAACCATCTTCATTATTTCTATGTTTTATGGGATATATTGTCCAAACGAGTGATGAACCCTGATGAGAGAGCAACATGTAGGGCCCAAAATGATAACACAATTGTAGAAAAATTTCTTAGCCAAGTTGAGTGTAGTGTAGAAATAAACATAATTTCAAGTAAATCTGATTCACTGTACTGAACTGATTTCGAAAAAAAAATCCCCACAAAAATTCCCCACCAACTTCCCAAGTCCCCAACTTAAAATCGCCTATACTGGCAACACTGGGTAGCACTATTGAGAGATGATTAAGATTAAGGTGTTGTTTTTCTGGCCGAAATTGGATGACATTGATCTGACCAACGTGTACTCTCAAAAATAAATACTCACAGTATAAACTATAACTTTATTTCGAAGACAACATGTCTTCCAGACGAATTAAGCATAATTTAAATAATTAATTTAAATTTATTCAATCTTAGCTTTTACACTCCTCTACCTTTTTCCCCAAATTTCTACCAACAATTATAAGTCTTTAATTTTATAGTTACACTGAGCCTCCCTAACTTAAAACCCGCCTCCATATGTGTAAATATTGATACGCATTCATAATTGTGCATTTGATAACACTCTGTAAATGAAGTATTTTCTCTGATGCGAGAGAGTGTATGAGTGTGATGCGATGGTAGTACATGTAACTTTTAAGTGAGAGAGTGTTTACATTTCATTCGATTTTATCCGGTTTTATGACTATCATACATATTCCCTTTATAAATATGTCACCCTCTAGCATGGTCTCTCCTCTCTCTCACCACATAATCACACAGCCCTTACCATGTATTAGATATGAGAGAAGTTGTTTTTGGTTTGTGTGTGTGAGAAGCCAACCAAAGTAAAGCAGCAACAAGCGACAGGAACGCCAACAACAATAAAAAAAACAGACTTAAATCCCTTCATCGTCGTAATCATTGTCGATTTTCTAAAAAAATGTTTTTCGGGGTTGTCGAAAAAAAACCCCAAACAAAACATAAAAAACAAAGACAGCTATATATGCCCTTTTGTTAAATTGCTATAGGCTATGCATCAACTCCAATACCCCAAAATTAACATTTGAGAAAAGTTAAATAGCAAACGTGGGGAAAATATAAGCCCAGACAAAGTGGTGAAATTTTTTCAAATAAATTGCACTGAAAAAAAAGCATGCCCGGTTTCAAAGATTTTGTATTTACTTTAAAAATGTTGGTATTGATTCCGAGCCAAAGAAGCGGAGAATACAAGTAAGGATACTTTTAAGATACAATTCTCGTTTAAGTGTAGGTTTTGTGTATTTGCTACTAGGAAGCAAATTTTAATTTTTCGTTTTTTCTGCTTTTGTTCTTTATATGCTATCACATTCCTTTAAAAGTTAACGACTACTTTATTTTTCAAATCCAGACTCGACTTTCAGTAGAAATTTTGATATGTTTCAAGTAAAAAACGTCTTTAAAATAAAGTATTGAAAAACATGTCCTATATTTGAACGATTTTTTGCTTTGTAGTCATGATGCAAAAAGACAACAAATTTAAAGACAATTTCATTAAATTTAAAAAAAAATTCTGAATTATTAAAGTCAAGGTGACCTAAGACCAAACATTTTTTCTTTCATGTTACACGGATGAAAAAGACTGTTTTTCATATGTTTGGCTATAAACATTATATGTTTGGAACACAAATTTTTAAACACAATATTTTTGAGTGCAAGCATATAATGTTCATAAACTAGCATAACATGTTTGGGACATATATGTTAATATGTTAGAACATATTATGTTTGGGACATAAAATGTTTGTAAATATAATATGCTTGGATGCAAACATATATTAATTTAGAAATAGCCTATAAACATATATGTGTTTAGTAGCTTGGAGCGCTATTTAAAAGGAAGCGATATTGAATTAAGTTGGTGGTTGTTGCTTGTTGTTACAAAATTAACATTTTATTTTTCCTTGGGCAATTGATCTGCTACTTCTTTGATCCTTACAAACTGTGTGGTCCGCTGTTCGAATCCCCGTCCGGCAAAAGGTAAAATTAAAATAAAAAAAATCATAAAATTGAATAATTTCTTCTACAATGTTTGTATCACAGAAAAAAGTGCTAAGAACTAAAAATCTCGTGGAAGTAAGAAAGATGTGGGGGAATATACAATTAGACAGAAACAAAATTTTGAGCATTCAGGTCGAAAACCTATGTTGTTAGCACCTATATTACCTGTTTATTTTCATAATTCATTATGATTGTAAATATATAAATAAATAAATAAAATTTTGAGCACAATATTGTTTGGGAGAATTTTTTTAAGCATATAATATTTTTGGGTGCAAAATGCTTCCAAACATATTATATGTTCACATAATAACATATTGTTTTTTGGAAGACAACATTATTGAATTTGGATGCAAAAATACAAAATGTTTGGAACTTAGACTACCCAAACATATATTGTTTAGACCAATATGCTTTCAAACATATTATATATTGGAAGAGATCAAACATATAAATGTTTGGGCAATACCCAAAAATGTATATGCTTGAAGCAAAATATGTTTGGGAGTATATGTTACAGAAGCGATTTTTTGTAAGGGTGTATGATACTCATTTTTATGTGAACTCACTTAATTATAAGGATAATACGACTTCATTGAAAATTTTATCGACTTTTGGACAAGGAAAAAAAAACTTTATATTACAGAAATACGTCTTCTATGCTAAGAAAAATGTGTATTCGTATTTTAAAGACATGAAATCTTTAACCTAACGACAATATTTTTTTCAGTGTGTAAAAATTTTATTTCTATGGAAAATTTTCTCAAAATTTTCTATAAAAATACAATTTTTGCAAAATTTTATTTCTATAGAAAATTTTCTCAAAATTTTATTTCTATAGAAAATTTTCTCAAAATTTTATTTCTATAGAAAATTTTGTTAAAATCTTATTTCTCTAGAACATTTTGTCAAAATTTTATATCTATAGAAAATTTTATTACCTTTTTATTTCTATAGAAAATTTTGTCAGAATTTTATTTCTATTATATACAATTTTATCAGAATTTTATTTCTGTAGAAGCTTTTGTCAAAATTTTATTTCAATAGAAAATTTTCTCAAAAATTTATTTCTATAGAAATTTTTCTCTTTATTTTATTTCGATAGAAAAGTTTGTCAGCATTTTATGTCTATATAAATTTTGTCAACATTTTGTTTTTATAGAAAAATTTATCAAAATTTTATTTTTATAGAAAATTTTGTCAAAAATTTATTTTTATAGAAAATTTTGTCAAAATTTTATTTTTATTGAAAAAAATTTCAAAATTTTATTTCTATTTCTGGTTGATTATCGTTGACTTTATGTTTTTTAATTGACCTATAGCCGAAACTATGAGAAATGATTCTTAAACATTTTAGTTTCTCACAATTTTATTTCTATAGACAATTTTATCAAAATTGTATTTTTATAGAAGATTTTATCAAAATGTTAGTTTTATAAAAAATTATGTCAAAATTTCATTTCTATAGAAAATTTTGTCAAAATTTCATTTCTATAGAAAATTTTGTCAGAAATTTAGTTCTATAGAAAATTTTCTCAAAATTTCATTTCTATAGAAAATTTTGTCAACATTTTATTTCTATAGAAAATTTTGTCAAAATTTTGTTACTATAGAGAATTTTGTCAAGATTTTATTTCTATAGTAAATTTTGTCAAAATTTTATTTCTATAGTAAATTTTGTCAAAATTTTATTTTATACAGAAAATTTTGTCAACATTTTATTTCTATAGAAAATTTTGTCAAAATTTTATTTCTATAGAAAATTTTGTCAAAATTTTATTTTTTTAGAAAATTGTTTTAAAATTTTCTAGAGAAAATATAATAATAATAATAATATCTATGGAAAACTTTTGACAAAATTTATTTTTATAGAAAATTTTTCCAAATTTTATTTCTATAGAAAATTTTGTCAAAATGTTATTTCTATAGAAATTTTGTTAAATTTTTATTTCTATAGAAAATTTTGTCAAAATTGTATTTCTATAGAAAATTTTGGCAAAATTTTATTTTTCTAGAAAATTGTTTTAAAATTTTCTAGAGAAATATCTATGGAAAATTTTTGACAATATTTATTTCTATAGAAACTTTTGTCAAAATTTTATTTCTATAGTAAATTTTGTCAAAATTTTATTTCTGTAGTAAATTTTGTCAACATTTTATTTCTCTAGATTTTTTATACCCACCACCATAGAATGGTGACGGGGGTATAATAAGTTTGTCATTCCGTTAGTAACACATCGAGATATCGATTTCCGACTATATAAAGTATATATATTCTTGATCAGGGAGAAATTCTAAGACGATATAACGATGTCCGTCTGTCCGTCTGTCTGTCTGTCTGTCTGTTTTAATCACGCTACAGTCTTCAATAATGAAGCAATCGTGCTGAAATTTTACACAAACTCGTCTTTTGTCTGCAGGCAGGTCAAGTTCGAAGATGGGCTATATCGGTCCAGGTTTTGATATAGTCCCCATATAAACCGACCTCCCGATTTGGGGTCTTGGGCTTATAGAAATCGTAGTTTTTATCCAATTTGCCTGAAATTTGAAATCTAGAGGTATTTTATGACCATAAAGAGGTGTGCCAAAAATGGTGAGTATCGGTCCATGTTTTGGTATAGCCCCCATATAGACCGATCTCCCGATTTTATTTCTTGGGCTTATAGAAACCGCAATTTTTATTCAATTTACCTGAAATTGGAAATCTAGAGGTACTGTAGGATCACAAATATGTGTGCCAAAAATATCGGTCCATATTTTGGTATAGCCCCCATATAGACCGATCTCCCGATTTTACTTCTTGGGCTTATAGAAACCGCAGTTTTTATCCTATTTGCCTGGAATTGGAAATCTAGAGGTATTTTCGGGTCATAAAGAGGTGTGCCGAAAACGGTGAGTATCGGTCCATATTTTAGTATAGCCCCCATAAGAACGATCTCCCGATTTAACTCCTTGGGTTTCTAGAAACCGTATTTTTTTATCAGATTTGCCTGAAATTGTAAATATTCTAGTATTTTAGCCTCACAAAAACGTGTATCGGATTAAGTTTCTATCGGTCCATTTGGTAATGCCTCCATATAGACCGACTTCACTTCTTGAGGATGTAGAAGGCGCACTGATCATGAAAATTGCTTGAAACTCAATGTAAAATTTCCAGATTTTACTTCTACAGATTTAAGATTTAAATCAAGACGTTATTTTATAATTTTCTTGCACACTTACAAGAGATGTTAATGATTCCTCTAAAACTCAAACAAAAATGGTTCTTATAAATCCAGAATCTGATATAGTCCTCATAGGTGAAATCTTTAAATTTATCTTCGGGAAGTGTCCCCAAGTCCTCAAGCCCTCCTGAAATTTCAAAGGAAACCCTAATATTTGGTTCATGGTGGTGGGTATTTAAGGTTCGGCCCGGCCGAACTTTCTGCTGTATATACTTGTTTTTATAGAAAATTTTGTCAAAATTTTATTTTTATAGAAAATTTTACCAAAATTTTATTTGTATAGAAAATTTTGTCAAAATTTTATTTTTATTGAAAAATTTTTCAAATTTTTATTTTTATTTCTGGTTGATTATCGTTGACTTTATGTTCTTTAAAAATTTAAATTTTTTAATTCTAAAAGAATTTAGTTTCTCCCAATTTTATTTCTATAGAAAATTTTGTCAAAATTGTATTTTTATAGAAGATTTTATCAAAATTTTAGTTTTATAAAAAAATTATGTCAAAATTTTATTTCTATAGAAAATTTTGTCAGAAATTTAGTTCTATAGAAATTTTTCTCAAAATGTCATTTCTATAGAAAATTTCCTCAAAATTTTATTTCTATATAAAATTTTCTCAAAATTTTATTTCTATAGAAAATTTTGTCAAAATTGTGTTTTTGTAAAAAATTTTGTCAAAAATTTTTATTTTTATAGAAAATAATGTCAACATTTTATTTTTATAGAAAACTTTTTGAAGAGGAATATTTTGCTATAAATCATAATTTTGGTAGAATTCTACTAATTGTGACAACCGTGTTATGGACTAGCTTATTTCTAATTTTGCCTTAGGTAGATTAACAAGCCGAGATTATGGATATATTTTGAATAACATAGTCTAAGAATTGAACCTGATCATAAGGTAAAATTAAGCAAACGATTTATATGGAGGAATGAACCCATTTCACATTCTTTCCCCAGATAGCTTAGGTTAGGTTAGGTTAGGTGGCAGCCCGATGTATCAGGGTCACTTTGACTATTCAGTCCATTGTGATACCACAGTGGTGAACTTCTCTCTCTTATCACTGAGTGCTGCCCGATTCCATGTTAAGCTCAATGACAAGGGACCTTCTTTTTATAGCCGAGTCCGAACGGCGTTCCACATTGCAGTGAAACCACTTAGAGAAGCTTTGAAACCCTCAGAAGTGTCACCAGCATTACTGAGGTGGGATAATCCACCGCTGAAAAACTTTTTGGTGTTCGGTCGTAGCAGGAATCGAACCCACGACCTTGTGTATGCAAGGCGGGCATGTTAACCATTGCACAACGGTGGCTCCCCCAGATACCTCAACTTATCGTCCAATGAATACATTATTGCTCCTTAATTTACCACTTATGTAGCCGAGGTCTTGATGTCTCCCCAGGAGATACGAAACACTGGTGGTTGGGAACAAGGACTACAACCAAATCAACAGCGAAATTGACGGCAACATTAATAACATTACATTCCATAACACAGTAGGAACTCGTTTAGGATTATGGTGCGGTTTTCCCCACTAACAGAATTTCAATAGCACATGTCAAATTTTCACAAAAACAATTTCTACATTATATATAGTGGCAAAAAAAAAAAAACACAGGGAGGGCAACATACTAGAGACTTTAACATGGCTTTGTTTTTTTAGCTTTTTGACAAATTTTCCGTTAGTATGTTTCCGTATGGTTTTCTTGGTTTATAAGAGATTGTACTCCTACTTTCTTGGTATAAGCGTTTTTTTTGTGTGTTTAAATGTTTTTCCTTTTTTTAGGGGGAATGTATGCAACTGACAGCTGTGGTGATTTCAGCTATTGTCTTTTTATTAATTTGCTAGGCTGTTGATTTTCAAAAGGCCAAAATTAAAGAGATGGGTGGGTTTTTGTGGTTTGTATCAGAAATTCACAAAAAGTCACAAGTTCTGTTTGTTTTGTTTTTTTTTTTTATTATAAATAGCTTTATGTCATTAACAGTTCCATGATAAAATGTTTTATAAAAAAGAACAGAAAAACGTTATCTTTGTTTATTGAAGACAGGTTAATTGAAAAATATTTTTTCCATTAATTGTAGAAAATTTGGTTAGAAAAAACAGAGATTATTTTTTTTACCATTAATCCTGTTCCAAAATATTTGGTTAAATATATACGCAAATATTTTGTTCGGTTATCGTACACTGTAACATATTAGTAATTTTAATATTTGGCCAATGGAGTGTATGAAAATAAAAAATAGTTTATTGTTAATACTTTCCCAAGGACTAATCAATTTGTATACCCATCATCATTGCATGTGGAGGTAGGTGGTATACCAACGATAACATTACATTTGTAATGCATGGAAGTATTAAACTCAGTTCGCATAAAGTAAATATTATATATTTGGTTGCGGTGATTTTCTAAGTCGCTCTAGGTATGTCCATCAGTCAGTCAGATGAAAGCTCCTTAAATTCCGACATGCAATATATCGACTTGAAACTATGCACTAGCAGTTGTTATTGATATAGGTGGGATTGTATTACAAATGGCTCATATAATATCACATTTACGTATAGTATCCATACAAACCAACTCACAAATTTGACTTCTTGATTTGACTCGCATTTTTTATTTTATTAGGTTAAATTTTGGCCTATGATGTCCGTATACGTACCCTAACTAACATGCAAAAATAGTTTTATATCGACCAAGAATTATAAATAATCCCCATAGCCCTCTTGTAAAACTTTATCTATATATCGATCCATAATGTTATATAGCCCTCATATAAAGCGATCCCCAAATTTGACTTCTTGAGCTGGCTTGAAATTTTGTTAAATTTTTAAATCGAGTATAAACTATGGTGTCTTCTTAGCATGTCCATCGGTAGTCAAAAGATTAACATGGTATACGGTGTCGTATTAGTAATTTTAATAAATCTCCCATGGAGCGTATGAAAATATAAAAAATGTATGGCTTATACTCTCCAAAGCACCCAAAGTAAATTCTAAATTATGATGGAATCACTTTTGTATGTCTTTTTTCCAGCGACCAATCGCTACCACTATAAGCTACACACACCTTAGGAGTACGTGTTTCTCTCTAGGTATATCCATGCACTTGTAGAAAAAGCTTCGTTATACCAACGAAATTGTTCGTCGTGTGTCGTTGGCTTGACGTAACAAATTCGTAAATATTACGAACTTTTTCATTACTACAACGAATATTCAACAACGAAACCTTTAGTACAATTAATGAAAATTTTCTTTGTCCTAATGAAAATATATTATTCCTATGTCAATCTAAAATGTCGTTGGTTCAATTACGTGTTTCTCTCTAGGTATATCCATGCACTTGTAGAAAAAACTTCGTTATTCCAACGAAATTGTTCGTCGAGTGTCGTTGGCTTGCGTTACAAATTCGTAAATATTACGAACTTTTTCATTACTACAACGAATATTCAACAACGAAACCTTTAGTACAATTAATGAAAATTTTCTTTGTCCTAATGAAAATATATTATTCCTATATCAATCTAAAATGTCGTTGGTTCAATTTTAATCTTTGGGGTTTTTATTTTCATGTTTACCCCGTGGGGAAGAGGGATTCTAGGAAAATAGCAAAAAAGCAATGTGGGTCGTTGATCGTATTTGGGTGATATTGTATCACGGTTACCCCATGAGCCAAAAATAATCTAAAAAAAAATTTGGAGAAAATTGTACCAAAAGCTACCAAAAAATGATGCCGAAAATTTACTTCTATAGAAAATTTTGTCAAAATTTCATTTCTATAGAAAATGTCAAAATTTTATTTCAGTAGGAAATTTTGTTAAAATTTTACCTATGTAGAAAATTTTGTCAAAATTTAATTTCTAAAAAATATTACAAAATTTTGCACATCTATGGAAAATTTTGTCAAAATTTTATATTTCTATAGAAAATATTGTAAAAATATTATTTCTATAGAAAATTTTATTTCTTTGGAAAGGTTTGTCAAAATTTTATTTCTGTAGAAAATTTTGTCAAAATGTTGTCAATATTTTATTTCTATGGAAAATTATGTCAAAACTTATTTCTAATTCAATTTTTTTTGCATAGAAAATTTTGACAAACTTTTATTTCTATGGAAAATTTTGCCAACATTTTATTTCTATAGAAAATTGTGTCAAAATTTTATTTCTTTAGAAAATTTATTTCTGTAGAAATTGTTCTCAAAATTTTATTTCTATAGAAATTTTTGTCAAAATATTACTTCTATAGAAAATTCTTTTCTATGGAAACATTTGTCAACATTTTATTTCTATAAAAAATTTTGTCAACATTTTATTTCTCTAGAAAATTTTGTCAAAATTTTATTTCTAAAGAAAATTTTCAAAATTGTATACTTTGATGGAAAACTGTGACAATATTTTATATTTCTATAGAAAAATTGGATAGAAAAATATTTCTATAGAAAATTTTGTCAAAATGTTAGTTCTGTGGAAAATTTTGTCAAAATGTTATTTCTATAGAAAATTTTGTCAAAATTTTATTTCTATAGAAAATTTTGCCAAAATTCTATTTCTATAGAAAATGTTGTCAAACTTTTTATTTCTATAGAAAATTTTGTCAAAATTTTATTTCTGTAGAAAATGTTGTCAAAATTTTATTTCTGTAGAAAAATTTGTCAAATTTTTAGTTCTATAGAAAATTTTGCCAAAATTTTAGTTCTATAGGAAATTTTGACAACATTTTATTTCTATAGAAAATTTTTTCCAAATATTATTTCTATAGAAATTTTTGTCAAACTTTTTATTTCTATAGATATTTTTGTCAAACTTTTTATTTCTATAGAAAATTTTGTCAAAATTTTATTTCTGTAGAAAAGTTTGTCAAAATTTTTATTTCTATAGAAAATGTTGTTAAAATTTTATTTCTATAGCAAATTTTGTCAAACTTTTTATATCTATAGAAAATTTTCTCAAAAAATTATTTCTGTGGAAATTTTTCTCAAAATTTTATTTCTATAGAAATGTTTGTCAAAATATTATTTCGATAGAAAATTTCTTTTCTATGGAAACATTTGTCGAAATTTTATTTCTATAGAAAATTTTGTCAAAAATTTTAGTTTTATAGACAATTTTGCCAAAAGTTTAGTTCTATAGACAATTTTGTCAAATTTTTATTTCTGTAGAAAATTTTGTCAAAATTTTAGTTCTATAGACAATTTTGCCAAAATTTTATTTTTATAGAAAATTTTAGTTCTATAGACAATTTTGTCAAAATTTTATTTCTGTAGAAAATTTTGTCAAAAATTTTTTTGTCTATAGACAATTTTGTCAAAATTTTATTTCTGTAGGTAATTTTGTTAAAATTTTAGTTCTGTAAATAATTTTGTTAAAATTTTAGTTCTATAGAAAATTTTGTCAAAATTTTATATATCTATAGAAAATATTGTAAAAATATTATTTCTATAGAAAATTTTCTTAAAATTTTATGTCTATAAAAAATTTTATTTCTACAGAAATTTTTCTCTATAGCCAGGTTTTGTCAAAAATTTATTTCTATAGAAAATTTTGTCAAAATATTATTTTTTTGGAAATTTTTGTCAAAATTTTATTTCTATAGAAAATTTTTCAAAATTTTATTTCTGTAGAAAATTTTGTCAATATGTTATTTCTATAGAGAATTTTGTCAAAATTTAATTTCTAAAGAAAATGTTGTCAATATTTTATATCTATGGAATATTATGTCAAAACTTTATTTCTAATTCATTTTTTTTGTATAGAAAATTTAGTCAACATTTTATATCTATAGAAAATTTTGTCAAAATTTTATTTCTTTAGAAAATTTTCTCAAAATTTTATTTCTGTAGAAAATTTTCTCAAAATTGTATTTCCAAAGAAATTTTTGTCAAAATATTATTTCTATAGAAAATTTTGTCAAAATATTATTTCTTTGGAAAATTTTGTCAAAATTTTATTTCTGTAGAAAATTTTGTCAAAATTGTATTTCTTTAAAGAATTTTGTCAAAATCTTATTTCTAAAGAAAATTTTGTCAAAATTTTATTTCTAAAGAATTTTTTTCAAAATTGTATACTTCTATGGAGCTGTGACAATATTTTATATTTCTATAGAAAAATTGGATAGAAAATTTTTTCAAAATTGTATTTCTATTGAAAATTTTGTCAAAATTTTATTTCTATAGAAAATTTTGTCAAAATTTTTATTTCTATAGAAAATTTTGTCCAAATTTAATTTCTATAGAAAATTTTGTCAAAATTTTATTTCTGTAGAAAATTTTGTCAAAATTTTATTTCTAAACAATTTTTTTTCAAAATTGTATACTTCTATGGAAAGCTGTGACAATATTTTATATTTCTATAGAAAAATTGGATAGAAAATTTTGTCAAAATTTAGTTAAAAATTCTTTCAAAATTTTATTTCTATTGAAAATTTTGTAATTGTTTAGATGATCACTATTATCCCTCGTCAAGTAATTATTTGGTTAGTCATCACCTTGAAAAACCTTCATGTTCATTACGAACTTTCAACTCTTTATTAATTTTTTTGTTAAGTGCATTTATCCTCACAATAAAAATAATATTTTTTATTATACATTATTTTCCCAACTTAAATTTTTTCTTCAACGTTTTAAGCTCTCGGTGAATTTTTGTCGTATATATTACATTGTCATTATCACAGTCTAAATATTCACTAAGTCGTTAAATGGATGGAAATTAAAATTTTGTCATAAATACCCCCATTTCATATAAGACCTTTTTATTTTCATCCTTAATGATATTACCATTTAAAGTTTTTTTTTGTTGTTTGTATTTCAGCCATAGGTATTGGTAATTGCCAGTCATAAGATAACCTAGGAATTTCTCAGAATTCTCAATTTATTTTATTTTTTTCATTAATCATCTTGTGTCGTTACTGTTTGTCTAACTTTCTTTTGTGTAAAACATTTCGAAAGAATAATTTCCTTCAATAAAAAGAAGAAAAAACACAACGCTTTGATTATTATGTTATTTTATGGGGCTCGTTAGAGGCCAAACAAGAGAAAAAAAAAGAATCTTTGAAAAACAAGACAATTCTTAAATGTTTCAAGCAAGTTGCCATACAGTCATACTTCTTAAATGTCATGGACATAATTTTAAAAAAGAATTACCTCAATATAAATAATGGAGCAAGAACAAAAAATTCATGCAACAAAATAGGTTCCTGAAATGTAGGTCTCATAAAAAATTTAAGACTCCTTCGAAAAAAAGACACATAAATTTCCTTTGAACATTAGCCAACTTGAAGGGGAAACTGTGACTAAAATTAAACGAGAGGAAAACATCCTACAAAAAAAAAATAACAACAACTACAACAGAAGTAAGACTGAATTAAACCGGGTTCAACTTCAGACCATGAAGAACAAAAACCAAACAAAATGTGGACCATGGTTTAATTATGAATTTTCTACATACTTTTCTATAAGTCCTGTCTAATGCTCAGAAATGATAATATCATCTTAATCACTGTTGCCACTTGTGCAAAAAAATTACAAAAATTTCCAAAAATCTACCAAATTTAAAAAAAATCTTATTTAATATTTTTGGTAAAATGTTTGTCAACATTTTATTTTCTTGTTTGCAGAAAATGTTTGCAAAATTTTAATCCTATAGAAAATTTTTGCAAAATTTTATTTCTATAGGAAAATTTTGCTAAATTCTATTTCTATAGAAAATTTTTGCAAAATCTTATTTCGAGATAAAATTTTTACAAAATTTTATTTTCATAGAAAATTTTTGCAAAATTTTATTTTCATAGAAAATTTTTGCAAAATTTTATTTCTATAGAAAATTTTTGCAAAATTTTATTTTTCTGGATAATTATCGTTGACCTTTTTATTTATCTTTAAGAATTATTTTTCATAGTTTCGGCTATAGGTCGATTAAAAAACATAGATATGATGTTTTTCTTTTATTTTTATTTCCAATATTTCGGTTGACTTCGTCAAAACCGTTTTCAAGGATTTGTTCTGGTGTACACAGCTTCACACTCTGTTTTACACTAACCATCTTGCAGTCTATAGGGCTTTGCCCAAATAAATTTGACAAGCATACTTTTCCTCTGTTGGTTAAGCTACACTTGTAGTTTAAGCTGAGATCAAAAACAACAATAACGATTGAAGAGAGGCCAACAATAACAAACAAAACGAATGAAGATAGAGGAAGCACGCTTAAAAACAAACCCAACCAAATACATTCAAATTGATGATTTGAGTTTGGCAAAAGGAAAAGAGATAGGCTTGCAAAATTTGTTTAGGCAGTAGCCGACTATCAAACCCTTTTTCGGGAGGTTCAAGTGTAGTTCACATTGGGTTGAGTGAATCACCCGAATTTATTCTGATAATTGGTTGATAGTTTTGCTGCAAGTAGAGGATGCTGATGAGGAATGTGGTAATTCCGAAACAGCTGTACATTCAACCATCTTGCAGTCTATAGGGCTTTGCCCAAATAAATTTGACAAGCATACTTTTCCTCTGTTGGTTAAGCTACACTTGTAGTTTAGTCAATGCATGGCTTTAAGCTGATATCAAAAACAACAATAAAATTTTATTTCTATAGAAAATTTTATTTCTATAGAAAATTTTTGCAAAATTTTATTTCTGTAGAAAATTTTTGCAAAATTTTATTTCTGTAGAAAACTTTTGCGTAATGTAATTTTCATAGAAAATTTTTGCAAAATTTTATTTCTATAGAAAATTTTTGCAAAATCTTATTTCTAAATAAAATTTTTGCAAAATTTTATTTTCATAGAAAACTTGTGCAAAATTTGATTTTCATAGAAAATGTTTGCAAAATTTTATTTTTGTAGAAAATTTTTGCAAAATTTTATTTCTATAGAATATTTTTGCAAAGTTTTATTTTAATATAAAATTTTTGCGAAATTTTATTTCTATAGGTGCAAAATTTTTTTTCTGTAGAAATTTTCATGATTCTCAAATTTTTTTTATTTATTTGTTAATATATATACAATCATAAAGAAAATAAACAGGAAATATAGGTGCTAACAACATAGGTTTTCGGCCTGCCAAATTTTATTTCTATATAAAATTTTGTCAATACTTTATTTTCATAATAATTTTTTGCAAAATTTTATTTCTGTAGAAATTTTTGCAAAATTTTATTTTTAAGAAAATTGTTGCAAATTTTTTTTTTTTGGTATTGAAATTTTTTTGCAAAATTTTATTTGTATAGAAAATTTTTGCAAAATTTTATTTCTGTAGAAAATTTTATTTCTATAGAATTTCAGTCAATATTTTATTTTTGCAAAATTTATTTCTACAGAAAATTTTGTCAAAATTTTAATTTTGCAAAATTTATTTCTATAGAAAATTTTGTCAAATTTTTATTTGTCAAAAATTTTTTTCTAGAAGAAATACCTCTTAGTTGCAGAAGAAGGTTAGGTTAGGTTAGGTGGCAGCCCGATATATTAGGCTCACTTAGACTATTCAGTCCATTGTGATACCTCATTGGTGAACTTCTTTCTTATCACTGAGTGCTGCCCGATTCTATGTTAAGCTCAATGATAAGGGACCTCCTTTTTATAGCCGAATCCGAACGGCGTTCCACATTGCAGTGAAACCACTTAGAGAAGCTTTGAAACCCTCAGAAATGTCACCAGCATTACTGAGGTGGGATAATCGAAATAGTCCTAAAGTATTACCAGTTATTTCACTGCTCAAATCATTAGCCACACTATTCGCTAAATAGACCACAAAAGTTTGCAGGCAGTAGAATGTCAGAGTCAATGGCGAAATAATTTCGACTATAGATTACCCAAAGATTCTTGGGGTCATATTCAAAAGCCTTCAGAAAAAGTCACAGTTTGGTGCGGTTTATGGACTGCTGCAGCATTGGACCGTACTCCATCAAAGATGATGCGAATCGTAACGTGACTGTGAATGGTGAGGGCTTGAAAAGACTAACAGCTTGCAAGAGTATGGACTAAGCGAACGCAGCATTCGAGGCTCAGTCGTGGTGAACATTTGCATGAAATAATCATTTTTTGTATGAAATAATTACATTAAAATAAAGACTAAAATAAAGATTTCATGCATTTTTCTAAATTTTATGTGTTTTTTAATTTTTCTATAGCTCTTAACAAATCACCTTTTATTTTGGTGCTAGTTATTTAACACAAACACACACACTCATGCTTCTAGTAAACTATATTTTATAGTTATTCTGTTTTTTTAACTTCCTCACCCAAAAGCTTTTAGACTGTTAAAAATTTTGTATGTTTCTCTTGTTTTTGGTTTTCTTTTTTAAGTCATTTGCCTTCTATGGGATGTTTGGATTTTCATCTTACCGCTCAAATCTCCAACCATGGCAAAGATTTATGTACTCTTCACATAACCTCAAAAACAACATTTTCACACTCTATAGACAAGAAGAGTCTACCCACTTTTTTTTCTTGTGTACTTACTTCTATTACCACGATTATATCTGAGAATAAAAACCAACTTCTAAAACCCACACACACTAAATGGACTATATTGCCTCTTAATCTGTGTGGGGGTGTGCATATGTGCGAGAAGAAAAAAGAGTTTGTGCAGTAAACCACAATGCTATAATCTTTCGAAGCGTTTTTGTGTAGTTTTAGTAGGGTGTGATTTAAAAGTAGTGTGCCCCAAAAATTGTTAGTGTTGAGTAGGTGAAGGAGAAAGAGAAAAGTGACACCTGTTTTAAACACAAAAGAAAAATTGCTCTTATAGGGGGATTGCAATCACCGATGCCATTCGAGCCAAAAATAATCTTACCAAAAAAACAACCAAACATAAAATCTTATTTGATCAAAATTTTATTTCTAGAAACAATTTTGTCAAAATTTTGTTACTATAGAAAATTTTCTCAAAATTTTATTTCTATAGAAAGTTTTTTTTTTTTTATTTTATTTCTACAGAAAATGTTCTAATTTTTTTTTCTATATGAAATTTTGTCAAAATTTTATTTCTATTGAAAATGTTCTCAAAACTTTATTTCTATAGAAAATTTTCTAAAAATTTTATTTCTATAATAAATTTTCGCAAAATTTTATTTCTATAGAAAATTTTCGCAAAATTTTATTTCTATAAAATGTTTCGTCAAGAAAATTTTGTCAAAATTTATTCCTGTAGAAAATTTTGTCAAAATTTATTTCTGTAGAAAATTTTGTCAAAATTTATTTCTATTGAAATTTTTCGCAAAATTTTATTTCACTGGAAAATTTTGTCAAAATTTTATTTCTCTAGAAAATTTTGCAAAATTTTATTTCTATAGAAATTTTTCGAAAAATTTTATTTTTATAGAAAATTTTCGCAAAAATTTACGCATATAGAAACGTATGTCAAAATTTTATTTCTATTGAAAATTTTGTTAAAATTTATTTCTATAGGAAATTTTTTCAAAATGTATTTCTATTGAAATTTTTCGCAAAATTTTATTTCTGTAGAAAATTTTGTCAAAATTTTATTTCTGTAGAAAATTTTGTCAAAATTTTATTTCTATATAAATATTTGTCAAAATTTTATTTCTATATAAATATTTGTCAAAATTTTATTTCTATAGAAAATTTTGTCAAAATATTATTTCTATAGAAAATTTTGGCAAAATTTTATTTCTATAGAATGATTTTATAAAAATTTAATTTCGATAGAAAATTTTCTCAAAATTTTTATTGCAATAGAAAATTTGTTCAAAATTTTATTTCTATAGAAAATTATGTCAAAATTTTATTTCGCTCGAGAATTTTGCAATTTTTTTTTCTATAGAAATGCAATACAGACAGCTGACGAGGGTAGTGAATCTACAGTAGTTGTAAGTATTTTGTGTTGTGGATACTATACATACCCCTGAGGAAGCGATTCAATATCGTAATCGCGAAATATTGGGAATAATAAATAAAATATTTTAAAAAGACCTTGAGCTTGAAGAACCATTAATTTATTAATTTAAAATTTTATTTCTATAGAAAATTATCGCAAAATTTTACGCCTATAGAAACGTTTGTCCAAATTTTATTTCTATTGAAAATTTTGTCAAAATTTATTTCTATAGAAAATTTTGTCAAAATTTATTTCTATTGAAATTTTTCGCAAAATTTTATTTCTGTAGACAAATATTTATATAGAAATAACTATTTATATAGAAATAAAATTTTGACAAAATTTTATTTCTATAGAAAATTTTGTCCAAATTTTATTTC
This sequence comes from Haematobia irritans, assembly GCF_050003625.1. Lineage (NCBI taxonomy): Eukaryota > Metazoa > Arthropoda > Insecta > Diptera > Muscidae > Haematobia > Haematobia irritans. Next base: position 11,741,163 of record NC_134400.1, read on the forward strand.
TATAGAAAATATTTTACAAATTTTATTTCTATAGAAAATTTTCTAAAAATTTTATTTCTATAGAATGATTTTCTAAAAATTTAATTTCTATAGAAAATTTTCTCAAAATTTTTATTGCAATAGAAAATTTTCTCGAAATTTTATTTCTACATAAAATTTTGTAAAAATTGTATGTCTGTAGAAAATTTTCTCAATTTTTTTTTCCATAGAAAATTTTTGAAAAATTTTATTTCTATAGAAAATTATGTCCAAATTTTATTTCTCTAGAGAATTTTGAAAAATTTTATTTCTATAGAAATTTTTCGCAAAATTTTATTTCTATAGAAACGTTTGTCAAAATTTTATTTCTATTGAAAATTTTGTCAAAATTTTATTTCTATAGAAAATTTTGTCAAAATTTATTTCTATAGAAAATTTTTTACATATTTTAGTTCTATAGAGAATTATCTTACAATTTTATTTCTGTAGAAAATTTTCCCAAAATTTTTATTGCAATAGAAAATTTTCTCGAAATTTTATTTCTATATACAATTTTGTAAAAATTTGATTTCTCTAGAGAATTTTGCAAAATTTTATTTCTATAGAAATATTTGCCAAAATTTTATTTCTATAGATTTTTTAATTTTAGTTCTATAGAAAATTTTCTAAAAATTTCATTTCTATAGGAATTTGTGTCAAAATTTTATTTGTGTAGAAAATTTTGTCAAAATTTTATTCCTACTCGCCAGGTCTGTAATATGTGTAGTTAGACAATATAGTTTGCCATCTGACATTTTATTTCTAATATCTTAATATAATTGTAATGATATAAAATCATAAAAAAATTACAAACAGTTCATCATTTTAAATTTAGCAAAAATTTAATTTAATGTGTTGAGAAATTTTGTTTTAAATCCTATTTCAGTTACTTCAATGGATTGTTTTCTTTTATGCAAAAATGCTTTCGAAATAAATAAATCCCCACAAAAAATAATAACAATAATCATAAAAACATAACAACTAACTGAAAACATTTTTAATACAACTTTCTCTTGGTTTCGAAATGAAACAAAAAACTCCTGCATATACCCCTTCATAATGACATTCATTCGGATGGGGGAGGGGGTATGCCCACAAACCACAAACTCTGATTTTTTTATTTGGTTTGGTTTTAGGGAATTGTGAAACATAATGGAAATTTTGTGTATTTTACGATACACTTGCTTCCGATTTGTGGGTAAAAAAAAACAAACGAAGCTAAATCCTTTTAATTTAAATGGGAATGATATTAGGAAAAACAAAAAAACAAACTCACTGACTATCTAAAAATTTTCCAATTGAATAATTTAGAGCATTCTGATAAATCGTTGCAGTGCATCTGAATGATTAAGCTTTATTGTAATATAAAAATTATTTTAAATATTTTTATTTCTATTTCTATTTGAAAAACAAATATATGAAAATATAAACTGGCTAAAGGCAAATAAATTAATATTTATTTATTTTATGTTTAAATTCCGCTGCATAAGTGTAGCGATGTGTAAGCTAGTCCAAAAGCCAATATTTTAAGTAGGGATTATAAGTAAAATGAAAAGTTTGGCGTTTCTAATTTTTAAAAAGTTGACTATTCGACATTTGGATTTTTTGGACATAAGATCGATAAATTGATCTTCGTCTTTTCTGATAATATCGATTTTTTTAGTTCAGTTAAATTATTTAGGGGTTACAAGCATGTTTGTAACTAGCGCCAAAATTCGAAGAAATTATTACCAAAATTATTTCTATAGTAATTTTTTTGTCAAAATTTTATTTTTATTGTAAATTGTTTCAAAATTTTATTTTTTAAAAAATTTTGTCAAAATTTTATTTCTATAGAATTTTTTTTGTCAAAATGTTAACTTTTATCAACATTTTATTTCTTTAGAAAATTTTGTCAAATTTTATTTCTTTAGAAAATTTTGACGAATTTTATTTTTATAGAAAATTTTCTCAAAAATTTATTTCTATAGAAAATTTTCTCAACATTTTATTTCTATAGGAAATTTTCTCAACATTTTATTTCTATCGAAAATTTTGTCAACATTTTATTTCTATAAAAAGTTTTGTCAAAATTTTATTTCTATAGAAAATTTTGTCAAAATTTTATCTCTATAGAAATTTTTGTCAAAATTTTATCTCTATAGAAAATTTTGTCAAAATTTTGTTAAAATGTTATTTATATAGATAATTTTGTCAAAATTTTATTTCTATCGAAAATTTTGTCACAAATTTAGTTTTATAGAAAATTTTGTCAAAATTTTATCTCTATAGAAAATTTTGTCAAAATTTTATTTCTATCGAAAATTTTGTCAACATTTTATTTCTATAAAAAATTATGGGAAAATTTTATTTCTATAGAAAATTTTGTCAAAATTTTATCTCTATAGAAAATTTTGTCAAAATTTTGTTAGAATGTTATCTATATAGACAATTTTGTCAAAATTTTATCTCTATAGAAAATTTTGTTAGAATGTTATCTATATAGAATTTTGTCAAAATTTTATTTCTATTGAAAATTTTGTCAAAATTTTATTTCTATAGAAAATTTTGTGAAAATTTTATCTCTATAGAAAATTTTGTCAAAATTTTATTTCTTTAAAAAATTTTGTCAAAATTTTATTGTCACAATGTTAACTTTTATCAAAATTTTACTTCTGTAGAAACTTCTATCAACATTTTATTTCTTTAGAATATTTTGTCAAATTTTATTTCTATAGAAAATTTTCTCAAAATTTTATTTCTATAGAAAATGTTGGCAAAATTTTATTTTTATAGAATTTTTCTTCAAAATTTCATTTCAATAGCAAATTATGTCCACGTTTAATTTCTATAGAAAAATTTGTCAATTTTATTTCTATAGAAAATTTTGTCAACATTTTTTTTATAGATATATGTGTTAAAACTTTACTTCCATAGAAAATTTTCCAAACTATTATTTATAGAAAATTTTGTCAAAACTTTATCGCTATAGAAAATTTTGTCAAAATTTTATTTCTATCGAAAATTTTGTCAACATTTTATTTCTATAAAAAAATTTTGTCAAAAATTTAGTTTTATAGAAAATTTTGTCAAAATTTTGTTTCTAAGAAAATTTTGTCAAATTTTTATTTGTATAGAAGAATTTGTCAAATTTTTATTCGTATAGAAGAATTTGTCAAAATTTTATTTCTATAAAAAATGTTGTCAAAACTTGATTTCTATAGAAAATTTTCTAAAATTTTATTTCTATAGAAAATTTTCTCAAAATTTTGTTTCATTGGTCAATTTTGTCAAAACGTTGTTATCCATCCTTTTTTCCATTACCTACAAAATCAATGTAAATATCTTTAAAAAATATCATAATCTTAAGATTTAGATAAACTTTGTGGGTTAGTTAAATTTAAGTTCTTCTTATGTTCAATCTACCAATCAGGGGAAAGTTCTATGTATTTTTTCCAATTTTCTATCCTTTACTTCATACAAATATTTGTCATTTTTTTTTCAATTTGCTTCAACAAAAAATTTTTACATTTTAATGACATCCTTTTTGCCTTGATGTTGCACATAATAAAAATCCCTTCAACGTGCAGTTACAATACTGCAAAGGATCAACTTGATGGTGCACAAGTATGCCATCTGTTCAACTTCGTTATCATTATGAAGGATACTTTTGTGGGAGGTATTCTATGGTGAGATTTTTTTGGGTTAGTCTATTTCGAGCATTTGCAATAGCAAAATGGCACTTATTGAGACAAATGATATGGTAAATATAATGGAAATTTTATGAGAATACAGTTTGAGTGAGAATGATAGTTATAGTGATGATGATGATTATGATGTTGATGCAAATGAGAATGCAACAGACCTAACGAGATGCTTTAACAAAATTCGATTTGATTAATGTAAATATTTGAGGATGAAAGGAAACAGAAGACAATTCTAATTTAATTGAAACAAATATTATTTTGTTTATATTAGATTTTATAAATCTACACTTCAAAAAATATTGAAATTATGTAAAATGATAATAAGGTCCACAATAGCGTATGATTGATAACATTTGTGGGTCAAGTAAGCGTATACGTAATTATATACGATTTGTTTCACATACGTTACCAAGCACTTTAGTTGTATATTTATTTATTTCTACAGAAATATTTTGCAAAAATTTTATTTCTACAGAAAATTTTGCAAAATTTTTATTTTTATAGAAAATCTTCGCAAAGTTTTATTTCTTTAGAAAAGTTCCCCAAAATTTTATTTCTACAGAAAATTTTGCAAAATTTTATTTCTATAGAAAATTTTCGCAAAATTTTATTTCTATAGAAAATTTTCGCAAAATTTTATTTCTATAGAAAATCTTTGCCAAAATTTTATTTCTACAGAAAAGTTTCGCAAAATTTTATTTCTACAGAAAAGTTTCGCAAAGTATTATTTCTATAGAAAATTTTCGCAAAATCTTATTTCCATAGAAATTGTTGTCAACATTTTATTTCTGTAACAAATTTTATCAAAATTTTATTTCTCTAAAAATGTTTATCAACATTTTATTTCTATAGAAAATTTTCGCAAATTTTTTATGTCTAGAAAATTTTGTCAAACTTTTTTCTATAGAAAATTTTGTCAATTTTTTTTCTATAGAAAATTTTGTCAAAATTGTATTTCTATATGCATTTATCATCTGTGATGCGCATTTAGACTGATTGTCTGTACGAAGGACACATAGTGTACCGTAGTACATGTAATGATATAATATCATTTCATGTACTACGGTACACTATGTGTCCTTCGTACAGACAATCAGTCTAATATCATTACATGTACTACGGTACACTATGTGTCCTTCGTACAGACAATCAGTCTAAATGCGCATCACAGTTGATAAATGCATTTAAAAATAAAACGACTGAACGAAAACAACAAAAACAAAATTTTATTTCTTTAGAACATTTTTTAAAATTTTATTTCTATAGAAATTTTTGTAAAAAATTTTGTTTGAATAGAAAATGTTGTCAAAATTTTATTACTATAGAAAATTTTCGCAAAATTTTATCTCTATAGAAAATTTTCCCAAAATATTTCTATAGAAAAATTTATCAAAATTTTATATCATAGAAATTTTGGCAAAATTTTATTTCTATAGAAAATTTTGGCAAAATTTTATTTCTACAGAAAATTTTGTAAACATTTTATTTCTATAGAAAATTTTGTCAAAATTTTATTTCTATAGAAATTTTTGTTACCACTTTATTTCTATAGAAAATTTTGTTAAAATTTTATTTCTTTAGAAATTTGTTTAAAATTTTATATCTATAGAAAATTTTGTTAAAATTTTATTTATTATCAATTTTGCGTCTATAGAAAATTTTGTTAAAATTTTATTTCTATAGTAAATTTTGCCAAAATTGTATTTCTATAGAAAATTTTGTTAACATGTAATAGATTTCTATAAGCTTTTTAAAGCCCCGAAATATCACCAGCTTTACTGAAACAATATAAACCACTGTTGAAAAACTTATTGATCATGGAATCTTTGCCATGTCATCACGGCTGCAATGTATATTTGTTATGATTAAAATAGTATGTAAATAATTACTTAGTGAAAATGGACATTGTTGCGTATGACTGATAAGATTTTTAGGCCACGTAAGCGCATAAGTAATTTTATATATGATTTGTTATCCATACGTTACCAAGCACTTTGTATATATCCAGCTTATAAATAATTCAAAAGAAGTTATCGGAAATCGAGAAAATTAAAAGGCTCATAATTTCTATAAGGCTTTTCGGCTATATAATCACAGGTATCTTATGTGTCATTTTAGTAATTGGCCAATTATTTAGTGAGCAAGGCTACCCTCGAAGTTTGTTCAACCAACACATTATGTTTTTTTTTTTTTCAATAGAAAATATTCCCCCTATTTAGTTTTCTATGGTGATTATAATCGCGCCATATTTTGACGTGACTATAATTAATCTTGTTTGTCATTAGGGGATAATCTTACAGTGTAGTTTTTTTGTAGTCTATTCTGCTTGTTTGAAAATTTGAAAAGGGTTCATTTTATTACAACCATAACCCACACAACCACAAATAATAAAATTTCAATTACCAATCATTCAAAAAAAAAAAAGGAATTTTTAATAAATTGTTTCAGCAGCATGTGATAGATTTGATAATCATTTTACTTAAAAAGGGTAATGAAAAATATTTTCATTTATTATGCGGTTCAGAAAAATTCAATTGCAGGGGGTTGTTGAAAATATTTTTCTTATGGGTTCAAATTTTAATTATTTTATTTGTTGGTTTGTATTTTATGTGGAATGTTTTCACTCCCTTGAAATAGGATTTTTTAAAAGTAACAAAAATAACATCTAGGCCAGTATACACCATATTTTCCGCCCTAACTTATACAAAATTTGAGATTTGTTTTATGGTTAAATATTTCATACTTTCCTTTTTTGGAAAAAGTGATCTAAAATCTCGTAATCTACGAATTGCAAGCAAAATGTAAACTTGGTATTAGGGATGAGTAGCACTGTATGTTGTATTATCGATATTGATTATTGGCCTACAAGGCGTATGTTTAATAGTGCAATATAAATTATACGCTCCGAGGGGTTTCATCTTCAATTTTTGAAAAACTGTCAACCAAAATTATTTTAATAGGAACCCTTGTCCAAGTCTAAATTTTTGTGGTTAGTATGAAAAAAAATTTTCAATGTGTCAACTTTTAAATGTTGTTATGAATATAGCTTGCATGAGCAAGGGAAAGGTACTACTTTTACAAAAAGGCAGAACTTACTCCCAAGGGACTTTGATAGTGAAATGGTGTCAAATTTTTATTTATATTGAAAATTTGTCACATTTTTATTTCTATAAATTTTTTTTTTCAAAATTTTATTTCTATAGAACATTTTGTCAATACTGTATTTCTATAGAACATTTTGTCAAAATTTTATTTCTATAGAAAATTTTGTCATAATTTTATTTCTAAGAAAATTTTGTCAACATTTTATTTCTATATAAAATGTTGTCAAAAATTTATTTCTATAGAAAATTGTGTCAAAATTTTATTTTTTTTATTAAATATTTTGTCAAAATTATATTTCAATAGAAAATTTTGTCAAAATTTAATTTCTATTGAAAATTTTGTCAAAATGTTATTTCTATAGAAAATGTTGTCAAAATGTTATTTCTATAGAAAATGTTGTCAAAATTTTATTTATATAGAAAATTTTGTCAAAATTTTATTTCTATAGAAAATTTTGTCAAAATTTTATTTCTATAGAAAATTTTGTCAAAATTTTATTTCTATAGAAAATTTTGTCAAAATTTTATTTCTATAGAATATTGTGTCAAAATTTTATTTCTAAAGAAAATTTTGTCAACATTTTATTTCTATAGAAAATTTTGTCAAAATTTTATTTTTATAGAATATTGTGCCAAAATTTTATTTCTATAAAAAATTTTGTCAACATTTTATTTCTAAAGAAAATTTTGTCAAAATTTTATTTCTATAGAAAATTTTGTCAAAATTTTATTTCTATAGAAAATTTTGTCAAAATTTTTATTTCTATAGGAAATTTTATTTCTGTAGAAAATTTTTTCGAAATTTTATTTCTATAGAAATTTTTGTCAAAATTTTATTTCTATAGAAAATTTTGTCGAAATTTTATTTCTATAGAAAATTTTGTCGAAATTTTATTTCTATAGAAAATTTTGTCAAAATTTTATTTCTATAGAAAAATTACCAAAATTTTATTTCTATAGAAATTTTTGTCAAAATTTTATTTCTATAGAAAATTTTGTCAAAATTTTATTTCTATAGAAAATTTTGTCGAAATTTTATTTCTATAGAAAATTTTGTCGAAATTTTATTTCTATAGAAAATTTTGTCAAAATTTTATTTCTATAGAAAAATTACCAAAATTTTATTTCTATAGAAATTTTTATCAAAATTTTATGTCTATAGACAATTTTGTCAAAATTTTATTTCTATAGAAAATTTTGTCAAAATTTTATTTCTATAGAAAATTTTTTCAAAATTTTATTTCTATAGAAATTTTTGTCAAAATTTTATTTCTATAGAAAATTTTGTCAAAATTTTATTTCTATAGAAAATTTTGTCAAAATTTTATTTCTATAGACAATTTTGTCAAAATTTTATTTCTATAGAAAATTTTGTCAAAATTTTATTTCTATAGAAATTTTTATCAAAATTTTATTTCTATAGAAAATTTTGTCAAAATTTTATTTCTATAGAAAATTTGGTCAAAATTGTATTTCTATAGGAAATTTTGTCAACATTTTATTTCTATGGAAATTTTGTCAAAATTTTATTTCTATGGAAAATGTTGTCAAAATTTTATTTCTATTAAAAATTTTGTCAAAATTTTATTTCTATAGAAAATTTGGTCCAAATTGTATTTCTATAGGAAATTTTGTCAACATTTTATTTCTATGGAAATTTTGTCAAAATTTTATTTCTATGGAAAATTTTGTCAAAATTTTATTTCTTTTAAAAATTTTGTAAAAATTTTATTTCTGGAGAAAATTTTGTTAAAAATTTTATTTCTAGAGAAAAAAATGTCAAAATTTTATTTCTATAGAAATTTTACCAAATTTTATTTCTATAGAAAATTTACCAAAATTTAATTTCTATAGAAGATTATAGTAAAATTTTATTTATATAGAAATATTTGTCAAAATTTGATTTCTATATAACATTTTGTCAAAATTTTAGTTCTATATAAAATGTTGTCAAAATTTTAGTTCTATAGAAAATTTTGTCAAAATTTAATTTCTGTAGAAAATTTTGTCAAAATTTTATTTCTATAGAAATTTGTGTCAAAATTTAATTTTGTCAAAATTTTATTTCTATAGAAATTTGTGTCAAAATTTTAGTTCTATAGAAAATTTTGTTAAAAGTTTTATTTCTATAGAAAATTGTGTCATAATTTTATTTCTTCTAAAAATTTTTTCAACATCTTATTTCTATAGAAAATTATGTCAAAATTTTATTTCTATAGATAATTTTGTTAAAATTTTATTTCTATAGAAAATTTTGTTAAAAATTTTATTTCTAGAGAAAATTTTGTTAAAAATTTTATTTGGAGTAAACTTTGTTAAACAATTTATTTCTAGAGAAAAATTTGTCAAAATTTTATTTCTATAGAAATTTTACCAAAATTTTATTTCTATAGAAATTTTACCAAAATTTTATTTCTATAGAAAATTTTGTCAAAATTTTAGTTCTATAGAAAATTTTGTTAAAAGTTTTATTTCTAGAGAAAACTTTCTCCAAATTTTACTTCTATAGAAAATTGTGTCATAACTTTATTTCTATTAAAAATTTTGTCAACATCTTATTTCTATAGAAAATTATGTCAAAATTTTATTTCTGTAGAAAATTTTGTTAAAAAATTTTATTTCTATAGAAAATTTTGTCAAAATTTTATTTCTATAGAAAATTTGGTCAAAATTGTATTTCTATAGGAAATTTTGTCAACATTTTATTTCTATGGAAAATTTGTCAAAATTTTATTTCTATGGAAAATTTTGTCAAATTTTTTTTATTTCTATAGAAAATTTTGTCAAAATTTTATTTCTATAAAAAATTTTGTCAAAATTTTATTTCTGGAGAAAATTTTGTTAAAAATTTTATTTTTATAGAAAATTTTGTCAAAATTTTATTGCTATAGAAATTTTTGTAAAAAGTTTTATTTCTAGAGAAAATTTTCTCCAAATTTAATTTCTAGAGAAAATTTTCTCCAAATTTTATTTTTATAGAAAAGATGGTCAAGTTAATGAAAAAGATTTAAAATTTCCTAATATAGGGCATATATAGTGAAGTTGATATTATGATAAAACGGTACAATGTTGTATGAGTGATACTGATTATTGGGCTCCGTAGCGTATGTTTAACATTTTGATATAAAACATACGCCATACCTAACGTTTTGTCTTTAGTTTGCAATATATTCGTCCCTGACAAATCATTTACTAGGAATTGTTTTCTTCGTATATTGTTCTTTTTTTTGTTATTTGAATTACATGCATTTGGTGACCAACGAGGGTAAAATTTGCTTTTTCAAAATTTTTTTGTTTTTTCCTCATTTTACAGGTGATTTGGTCGAACAATATAAACATAAATCTGCTGAATTTGTAAAATCTTAAAAAAAAAAATAATAGATTTTGTGTGTTCATCTGTCTAACTAGGGGGGAAGAGAAGAATTTCCCACAAACAAAAACTCCAAAAGCTATGTGAAATTGGAGTATAAAAACCATATATTGCAGGAGTTATTACTTCCAGGCAACATACTCCATTCATGGCCAGAATGTTTAAATAATGTCAGTGTCCACATCAGCAAAATATATTTTTTTACTATCCTTTCGTTTTGTATTTCGTTGGTTGGGTTAAGTTGGCTGGTTTTTGGGGTCGAACATTAACATCAATGTCTCTCACTAAATAATCCAAGGGATATGGAGGGTAAAATTAAATGGCTTGCAGAAGAAGAGAAAATTTTTTGTTAAAAACCAAAACACAAAAAAGGAAACAAAAAAAAAACTTGGGAACAAATTGCTGTCACCCAGTGTTAAACAAACATAAGGCGGGATTTTAATCAAATTTTCATTTTGTGGTGACGATGGTATTAGTTTGACCAAAAGCGGACTGGTGATGTCTCGGTTGCTTCTAGTTATTGTGGAAGAGAAGAATATTAAGGAAAGCTACTGGAGTAATGCAAGTTAAGTTTCTATAGAAATAAAATTTTGGCAAATTTTTTTATAGATATGAAGATTTTAAGAAATAATATTTTGACAAAATTTTCTATAGAAATAAAATTCTGATAAAATGTTTTTTTTTTTTATAGAAATAAAGTTTTGACAAAATTTTCTATAGAAATAAAAATTTGCGAAAATTTTGACAATATTTTCTGTAGAAATAAAATTTTGACAAAATTTTATATAGAAATAAAATTTTGACAACATTTTCTATAGAAATAAAATTTTGACAAAATTTTATATAGAAATAAAATTTTGACAACATTTTCTATATAAATAAATATTGTGACAACAATTTCTATAGTAATAATCCTATAATAAATTGTCTACAGACATAAAATTTTGCGAAAGTTTTCTATAGAAATACAATTTTGCGAAAATTTTATACATAAAAAAATTTTTGACACAAGTTTCTCTACAAATAACATTTTTGGCAATTGGTACAAAATTTTCTATGGAAATACAATTTTGACAAAATTATCCATAGAAAAAAATTTAGAGAAAATTTTCTAGAGAAATAAAATGTTGACAAAATTTTCTCTGGAAATAATATTTTGGCAAAATTTGCTCTAGAAATAAAATTTTGACAAAATTTGCTCTAGAAAAAAATTTTGGCTAAATTTTCTCTAGAAATAAAATTTTGACAAAATTTTCAATAGAAAGAAAATGTTGACAAAATATTCCATGGAAATAAAAAATTTGACAAAATTTTCGATAGATATAAAATTTTGACAAATTAAGATTTTTTGTTTGGTTGATAAGTTTTGGCCTTGGTGGCGATTATATTTTGGCAAAAGACATTCTAAAATTTATGTACTCTAGAAATTTATGAACAAATTTTTATTTTTTGTTTTTAGTCGTAGGAGTGAAGTATTTTATGTGTTCCTTAAGAATTATGCTCCTGCAGTTATCAATTCACAATCATCTTCGTTCCCTAAAAAATTTCATTTAAGTTTTCGTAATAATTGCCTAGCTGATCTTAAGACAGGGGGTTTTGTGTTCCTTTATTCCTTTAATTTAAGTTCTCCATAGCCACATTGACATTATTTAACATTCAAGTATTTTTTGTTTCCTCTTGAGAAATTTTTTCCTATATACTTTATGGAATTTGCATGCTATAAATTTTCAGACACATACCCAGACATTGTTGGCAGAGTAGACAACTAAACCATGAACTACCTAAAACTTTGTAAAACATTTTTAGCATTATCTCATCCGGTCCTGGGTTCCTAGCAATGTCTGCAACTTTAGGATGCATTATGCATATGAACAATGACATGATAATCCCTCTAGCCATCTTTAGTTGCTTTTAATACCCCTTGATGATGAATAAAAGATTTTTCGTATATAAGGAATATCTATAATTTTATAAAGACTGGTTTTATAAAATTAAATAAAAAAATAGATAAGAAAAAATTAGCAAAGATCCTAGTAGCATAAGTTGATAAGTTGACAATATAATTGGTTAGGTGTATTATTAAATTTGTTTTGAATTCAATTTAAATTTTCTTATAACTTTCATTATGTCGTTTCTTTACAGGTAATGTACTTACGATTGTATTCTCTAGGGATATATGGATATGATATCCTTTTGTGGATTATTTGCTAAATGTTTGCAAATTGGTTGCGTGCGATGTAAGTGATTGAAAATAAGTTTTCTTCTATGAGATCTTTGTCAAAATTTTATTTCTATGGAAAATTTTCTCAAAATTTTTTGTCTATAGAAAATTTTCTCAAAATTTCATTTCTGTAGAAAATAATTTAAAAGTTTTAGTTCTATAGCAATTTTTTCAAAATTTTATTTCTATCGAAAATTTTCTCAAAATTTTATTTCTAGCGAAAATTTTCTCAAAATTGTATTTTTATCGAAAATTTTGTCAAAATTTTATTTCTATAGAAAATTTTGTCAAAATGTTATTTCTATAGAAAATTTTGTCAAAATTTTATTTCTATAGAAAATTTAGTCAAAATTTTATTGCTATAGAAAATTTTTTCAAACTTTTATTTCTACCGAAAAGTTTCTCAAAATTTTATTTTTATAGAAAATTTTCTCAACATTTTATTTCTATAGAAAATTGTGTCAAAATTTTATTTCTATAGACATTTTTATTTCTATAGAAAAACTGTTTTAAAATTGTATTTCTATAGAAAATTTTGCCAAATTTTATTTCTATAGAAAATTTTGCCAAATTTTATTTCTATAGAAAATTTTCTCAAAATTTTATTTCTATAGAAAATTTTGCAAACATTTTATTTCTATAGAAATTTTTATCCAAATTTTATTTCTATAGAAATTTTTATCCAAATTTTATTTCTATAGAAAATTTTGTCAAAATTTTATTTCAGTAGAAAATTTTGCAAACATTTCATTTCTATAGAAAATTTTGTCAAAATTTTATTTCTATAGAGAATTTTCTCAAAATTACATTACCCATAGAAAATTTTGTCAAAATTTTAGTTTTAAAGGAAATTTTCTCAACATTTTATTTCTATAGAAAATCTTGTCAAAATTTTATTTCTATATAAAATTTTGTTAAAATTTTATTTCTATATAATATTTTATTTCTATAGAAAATCTTGTCAAAATTTTATTTCTATAGAAAATTTTGTCAAAATTTTATTTCTATAGAAAATTTTGTCAAAATTTTATTTCTATAGAACATTTTGTCAAAATTTTATTCCTATAGAAAATTTTGTCAAAATTTTATTTCTACCGAAAATTTTCTCGCAATTTTTTTTCTATCGAATTTTTTCAAAATTTTATTTCTATAGAAAATGTTCTCAAAATTTTATTTCTATAGAAAATTTTGTCAAAATGTTATTTCTATAGAGAATTTTCTCAAAATTACATTCCCATAGAAAATTTTGTCAAAATTGTATTTCTATAGAAACATTTTTTAAAATTTTATTTCTACCGAATTTTTTTTTTCTATCGAATTTTTTCAAAATTTTATTTCTATAGAAAATTTTGCCAAATTTTATTTCTATAGAAAATTTTGCCAAATTTTATTTCTATAGAAAATTTTCTCAAAATTTTATTTCTATAGAAAATTTTGTCAAAATTTTATTTCTATAGAAAATCTTGTCAAAATTTTATTCCTATAGAAAATTTTGTCAAAATTGTATTTCTATAGAAACATTTTTTAAAAATTTATTTCTACCGAAAATTTTCTCGAAATTTTTTTTCTATCGAATTTTTTCAAAATTTTATTTCTATAGAAAATTTTCTCAAAATTTTATTTCTATAGAAAATTTCGTCAAAATGTTATTTTTATAGAGAATTTTCTCAAAATTACATTCCCATAGAAAATTTTAGTTTTAAAGGAAATTTTCTCAAAATTTTATTTCTATATAAAATTTTATTAAAAGTTTATTTCTATATAAAATTTTATTTCTATAAAAAATCTTGTCAAAATTTTATGTCTACCGAAAAATTTTCTCAAAATTTTATTTCTATAGAAAATTTTGTCAAAATTTTATTTCATTAGAAATTTTGATTTTATTCGATCTTTATTATTTTCTATTAAATTTTATTTCTATAGAAAATCTTGTCAAAATTTTATTCCTATAGAAAATTTTGTCAAAATTTTATTTCTATAGAAAAATTTTTTTAAAATTTTATTTCTTCCGAAAATTTTCTCGAAATTTTTTTCTATGGAATTTTTTCAAAATTTTATTTCTATAGAAAATTTTCTCAAAATTTTATTTCTATAGAAAATTTTGTCAAAATGTTATTTCTATATAAAATTTTGTTAAAATTTTATTTCTATAGAAGGTTAGGTTAGGTATAGCAACCCGAGATTTCAGGCACACCTACACTGAAAAAAATATTTTCGTGAGGTCAAAGAGTTCATGTCTTTAAAATACGAATACAAATTTTGGAAGACGCATTTCTCTAAAGTAAAGTGATTTTCCTTGTCCAAAAGTCGATAAACTTTTCAATGAAGTTGTATTTCCCTTATAATTAAGTGATTTGACTTAAAAATGGGTATCTTAACATGAAAGAAAAAATTTATAGACTAAGGTCAACTTGACTTTAATAATTCAGAAAAATTCTTTAAATTTAATGAAAGTGTCTTTAAGTTTGTTGTCTTGCATCTTGACTACAAAGCAAAAAATCGTTCAAATATAGGACATGTTTTTTCTAAACTTTATTTTAAAGAAGTTTTTTACTTCAAACATAGCATAATTTCTACTGGAAGTCGAGTCCTAATTTGGAAAATAAAGTTGCCGTTAACTCGTTTTTAAAGGACTTTGATAGCATATGAAGAAAAAAAATTGAGAAAGCGAAAAATTAAAATTTGCTTCCTAGAAGCAAGTACACAAAACCTAAATTTAAAAGAGAATTGTGTCTTAAAAGTATCCTTACTTGTATTCTCCGCTTCTTGGGCTCGGAATCAATACCAAATTTTTTAAAGTAAAGACAAAATCTTTGGAACCGAGTATGCTTTTTTTCAGTGTAGACTATTCAGTCCATTGTGATACCACAGTGGCGAACTTCTCTCTTATCACTGAGAGCTGCCCGATTTTATGTTAAGCTCAATAATAAAGGGACCTCCTTTTTATAGCCGAGTCCGAACGGCATTCCACATTGCAGTGAAACCAATTAGAGAAGCTTTGAAACACTCAGAAATTTCACCAGCATTACTGAGGTGGGAGAATCCACCGCTGAAAAACTTTTTGGTGTTCGGTCGAAGCAGGAATCGAACCCACGACCTTGTGTATGCAAGGCGGGCATGCTAACCATTGCACCAAGGTGGCTCCCTTCTATAGAAAATCTTGTCAAAATTTTATTTCTACGGAAAATTTTCTCAAAATTGTATTTGTGAAAATTTTATTTCTATAGAAAATTTTGAAAAATTTTATTTCTGTAGAAAATTTTCTAAAAATTTTATTTCTATAAAAAATTTTGTCAAAACTTTATTTCTATGGAAATTTTTGTCAAAATTTTATTTCTATAGAATTTTTTTTAAATTTTTATTTTTATGGAAAATTTTTTCAAAATTTTATTTTTATAGAAAATTTTGTCAAAATTTTATTTCTACAGAAAAATGTTGTCAAAATTTGATTTCTATAGAAAATTTTGTCAAAATGTCATTTCTATAGAAAATGTGGTCAAAATTTTATTTTTATAGAAAATTTTGTCAAAACTTTATTTCTATTTCTATTCAAAATTTCAAGCTCATACAACAATGTATCCTTTCCCAACATACACATACACCCACAAAACTCTTATGAAATTCTGGATTGTCAGTATTATTTCAAATCAAAATATCTATACTCTTGTGTCCAGTAGAATATATGTTAATTAAATTATTTGTTGCATTTTGCAGATTTCATTATAATAACAGTTGTTTGATTTGGCATTTATGTTGTGTAAATTTATTTTAATTATGTTTACCAAAGCAAAATTTATATACGTTGTGTATATGTGCGTGTGCGTTTCTGTCCTAGGATGGATAGAAAACCGCAAGAATATTTTATGGATTTGGTGATATGCCATATTTGGACAGATTAGAGTTTATAAAAATTTGTATAATTAGTAAATTTGTTTTGTGGACTTATGTATGTAATAATCTTTTCCGGAAGTAAAACAAAATGAGTTGAATCATTATAATAAATTAAAATTAATTATAATATGTGGAAAAATTTTAAGAAACTCATGAGCAATATTATACTTAACATAATATCGATTAATAATTAAAATAATAAGATTATGCAACCTAAATTTGAAGGTACGCAATATACACGATGTTATGGACACATGTTAATTAGAAGAAAGTTAATAAAAAAAAACTTCAAATATAGACCAAGACTTATTCTGAGGATTTTGCATATTTGGTTTAAAGTTTTTTATTAAGAAAACATTAGCTTTGTTAATATATCGCCAACATTAAATGAATATTCGGTAATTGAGATCTGATTATGATAATCGTAATTATGTAGAAGCTGAATTTAAAGCTAGATAGCTCCTCTACAAATACAAATTAATTCAAAATATTTGCCCTAATGTTGCAATATGCCCACTGACAGCTCTATTGGAAATATTGATATTTTTGTGGTTATACATACTCAGAACGCTATTCTGAGTAATACATTTGACAAGCATACTTTTCCTGAAATAAATGAAATAAAATTTTGACAAAATCTTGAGAAAATTTTAGAAAATTTTTACAAAATTTTCTATAAAAATAAAATTTTGAGAAAATTTCCTATAGAAGTAAAATTGTGACAAAATTTTTTCTGTAGTACATTTTGACAAAATTTTCTATAGAAATAAAATTTTGATAAACTTTTCTATAGAAATAAAGTTTTGACAAAATTTTCTATAGAAATCAAAATTTTGAGAAAATTTCCTCTAGAAATAACATTTTCTATAGAAATAACAATGTTGACAAAATTTTCTTAAGAAATAAAATTTTGAGAAAATTTTCTATAGAAATAAAAGTTTTGAAAAAAAATTTATAGAAATAAAATTTTGAGAAAATTTTCTATAGAAATAAAATTTTGATAAAATTTTCTATAGAAATAAAATTTTGATAAATTTTTCAATAGAAATAAAATTTCGTATTGTTATTGTTGGTTTATTCTTCAATCAATATGTTGTTTTTGATTTCAGCTTAAAACCATGCATTGACTAAACGACAAGTGTAGCTTAACCAACAGAGGAAACGAATGTTTGTCCAATTTATTTGTGCAATGACCTATAGACTGCAAGATGGTTGGTTGGACGCACGTTTCGAAATTACCACATTCCTCATCAGCATCTTCTACTTGCAGCAAAACTATCAACCAAAATATCAGAATAAATTCAGGCAGTTCACAGAACTACACTTGTAGTTTATTCAATGCATGGTTTTAAGCTGAAATCAAAAACAACAAAATGAAATAAAATTTCGACAAAATTTTTTATAGAAATAAAAATTTGAAAAATTAATTTTTTATAGAAATAAAGTTTTGATAAAATTACTATAGAAATAAAATTTTGATAAAATTCCTAAAGAAATATAGTTTTGACAACATTTTGTATAGAAATAAAATTTTGACAAAATTTTCTATAGAAATAAAATTTTTGACAAAATGGTCGATAGAAGTAAAATTAAAAAAATTATATAGAAATTGACAAAGTTTTCTAAAATAAAATTTTGAAAAGATTTTCTATGAAAATAAAATTTTGCCAAAATTTTCTATAGAAATAAAGTTTTGACAAAGTTTTCTATAAAAATAAAATTTTGTAAAAAATTAATAGAGAAATAAAATTTTGACAAAATTATCTATAGAAATAAAATTTTAATAACATTTTCTATAGAAATAAAATTTTGAACAACTTTTCTATAGAAATAATTTTTTTTCTATAGAAATACAATTTTGACAAAATTTTCTATAGAAATACAATTTTGACAAAATTTTCTATAGAAATAAAAAATTTGACTAAATTTTTTCAAAATTTAGAAATAAAATTTTGACGACATTTTCTATAGAAAAAAAAATTTACAAAATTTTTTATAGAAATAAAATTTTGACAAAATTTTCTATAGAAGTAAAATTAAAAAATCTATAGAAATAAAATATTGACAAAATTATTATTTTTTTATAGAAATAACAATTTTGACAAATTTTTTTCAAAATTTAGAAATAAGATTTTGACAACATATTCTATAGAAATAAAATTTTGACAAAATTTTCTATAGAAATAAAATTTTTACAAAATTTTCTATAGAAGTAAAATTAAAAAAATCTATAGAAATAAAATATTGACAAAATTATTATTTTTCTATAGACATAACAATTTTGACAAATTTTTTTCAAAATTTAGAAATAAGATTTTGACAACATATTCTATAGAAATAAAATTTTGAGAAAATTTTCTATAGAAATAAAATTTTGAGAAAATTTTCTATAGAAATAAAATTTTGACAAAATTTTCTAAAAATTAAATTTTGACAAAATTTTCTATAGAAATACAATTTTGAGAAAATATTCTGTAGATATAAAACTTCGATAATATTTTTTATAGAAATAAGATTTTGACAAAATTTTCTATAGAAATAAAAATTGGACAATTAATTTTCTATAGAAATAAAAATTGGACAATTCTAAAAAAATAACATTTCGACAAAATTTACTATAGTAATAAAATTTTTGCAAAATTTTCTAGAGAATTAAAATTTTAACAAAATTTTCTATAGAAATAAAAATTTTGAGAAAATTTCCTCTAGAAATAACATTTTGAGAAAATTTTCTATAGAAATAAAAATTGTGACAAAATTTTCCAAAATTTAGAAATAAGATTTTGACAACATATTCTATAGAAATAAAATTTTGACAAAATTTTCTATAGAAATAAAATTTTTACAAAATTTTCTATAGAAGTAAAATTAAAAAAATCTATAGAAATAAAATATTGACAAAATTATTATTTTTCTATAGACATAACAATTTTGACAAATTTTTTTCAAAATTTAGAAATAAGATTTTGACAACATATTCTATAGAAATAAAATTTTGAACAAATTTTCTATAGAAATAAAATTTTTAGAAAAATTTCTATAGAAATAAAATTTTGACAAAATTGTCTATAGAAGTAAAATTAAAAAAAATCTATAGAAATAAAATATTGACAAAATTTTCAAAAGAAATAAAATTTTGAAAAGATTTTCTATAAAAATAAAATTTTGACAAAATTTTCTATAGAAATAAAATTTTGAGAAAATATTCTGTAGATATAAAATTTCAATAAAATTTTCTATAGAAATAAAATTTTGACAAAATTGTGTAGAGAAATAGAATTTTGACAAAATTTTCTATAGAAATGAAAATTGGACAATTCTATAAAAATAAAATTTCGACAAAATTTACTATAGTAATAAAATTGTGACAAAATTTTCTATAAAAATAAAATTTTGACAAAATTTTCTAGAGAAATAAAATTTTGACAAAATTTTCTATAGAAATAAAATTTTGACAAAATTTTCTATAGAAATAAAATTTTGAGAAAATTTTCTATAGAAATAAAATTTTGAGAAAATTTTCTATAGAAATAAAAATTTGAGAAAATTTTCTATAGAAATAAAATTTTGAGAAAATTTTCTATAGAAATAAAATTTTGAGATAATTTTCTATAGAAATTAAAATTTTGACAAAATTTTCCATAGAAATAAAATTTTGGCAAAATTTTCTTTTTAAATGAGGTTTAACCAACCTCACTTAAAATTAATGACAATAATATTGATTCTTATTATGTTTAGTATTATATTTGTAACAGGAAGTTGAGCAATGGAACTCGAAGCATAAATGCAGACAATGTAAATTCACATATGAATGGTAGACATTTTTGAACAGAAACTCATTCTAAATACCATTATCGCAGCCCGAAGAACTGAAACCATTTGCTATTCATTAGCTCAAAGGCATTACGATGATGGGGCTGCAAAAATAAAATGACAATCACAAGGTGGTATTGAAATGAGAACCCACCGCCCCCGTCACAAATGTATGTAAGTGGAAAAGCCCCATTTATAAATGGCAATGACACGTGTCTGGCTTTGTGAAATTGCTGATAATGGGAAATCACTTTCTGATTGGAAACCATTAAATATTGGCTTGTAATATTATTACCCTTTTGCAACACTTCACAAAATATAAGAGTTCTTTGTTTTGCATTGTTTTCGATTGAATAATGAACAGCCAGATGTTATACATAGAACTGATATGGGCCCCAAAGGGCCAGGTGTGGAAATACTCGCATATATGAGTATATCAGAATATTGGTGACAGCGCCATCTATATGTGAAATATAAGGTATCTATGAATTCAATTAATTATTTTTTCCATAAAAATTGCCATAAATAGGCCAAACCGGAAGATATAGAAGATAGATTTTAAGCAAAGTTACATTGAAACAATAGCTTTCCATTCCAAATAAATCTGCGGCAGAGAGAAATGTGACCACACTGAAAATACAAAATTAAAAAAATATTGTAGTGAGACCAATAATTTCATGTACTCAAGATACACATGCAAATTTTGCTTAGGATACACTCAACAAAAGTTTACTGGGATATGGGCCTACCAGAAATATTGATTTTAGGCAAAAAAATATATATCATATAAAAATGTAAATTTTTTGAGGATTTTCATCGAAATTTTGATTTTTTGGGGGTGGTAACGAATAAGGCCTTTTTGGCTCCAGGACGCATATTTAAGGAGTTATGGCCA
Organism: Haematobia irritans; assembly: GCF_050003625.1. Classification (NCBI taxonomy): domain Eukaryota; kingdom Metazoa; phylum Arthropoda; class Insecta; order Diptera; family Muscidae; genus Haematobia; species Haematobia irritans. The sequence continues at coordinate 11,762,161 of NC_134400.1, forward strand.
AAATAAGTTTTGAATATAAGAATTTTAATTTTTTGAGAATTTTCATTCACGTTTTGATTTTTTGGGGATGGTCACGAATTAAGATCCTTTTGGCTCTAGGACGCATAAAATAATTTTTTTTAAATAAAAATTTGAATTTTTGAAGATTTTCATTGAAATTTTGATGTTTTTGGGGGGGTGGTAACGAATTATGGTACTTTTTGCTCTAGGACGCGTATTTAAGGAGTTATGGCCAAAATAAGTTTTTCATATAAAAATTTAATTTTTTTTGAGGATTTTCATCGAAATTTTAATTTTTTTTGGTGGTCACGAATTAAGGACCTTTTGACTCTAGAACGCATATTTAAGAAGTTATGGCCAAAAGAAGAGCCTAGAGCCTCTAGGATTTGAATTTTTTGCGGATGTTTATCGTTTTTAATTTTTGGTCGGGGTGGTCCTTTTGGCTCTAGGACGCATACAAAATTTCAAAACATTTGAATTTTTTGAGGATTTTCATCAAAATGTTGATTTTTTGGGGGTGGTCACGAATTAAAGACCTTTAGGCCTAGAGGACGCATATTTAAGGAGGTATGATCAAAACTAAGTTTTTCATAAAAAAATTTTGAATTTTTAGAGGATTTTTCATCGAAATTTTGATTTTTTGGGGGTGGTAACGAATAAGGCCCTTTTTGGCTCCAGGACGTATATTTAAGGAGTTATGGCCAAAATAAGTTTTGAATATAAGAATTTGAATTTTTTGGGGATTTTCATTCAATGTTTGATTTTTTGGGGGTGCAAACGAATAAGGCCCTTTTTGGCTCCAGGACGTATATTTAAGGAGTTATGGCCAAAATAAGTTTTGAATATAAGAATTTTAATTTTTTGAGAATTTTCATTCTGGTTTTGATTTTTTGGGGACGCATAAAATATTTTTTTTACATTTTTCACATACAAATTTGAATTTTTTGGGGATATTCAGCGAAATTTTGATTTTTTGGGTGGTCACGAATTAATGCCCTTTTGGCTATAGGACGCCTACTTAAAGTGTTATGGTCAAAATAAGTTTTTCACATAAAAAACTCAACTTTTTGAGGATTTTTGTCGAGAATCTGTAGATTCAACTAAACATTTTTTTTAAGTGTCGGTCATATATTGAAAATCCCAATCGTTCATCAAGTCAATTATGTTTTATTTTTGAACGGCAATCGACTGTGACGAATTATAAAATTTATAAAAAAAAAAATTGAATACCCTCTAAATTATTAATTGAATTTAGTGTATTTCGGTAACATGACATTAAATGCCTGGTTATTTTTTTACATTTATTTTTATATTGCAATTATTTGTGAAACCCTAATTATGGCCAAAAAGAGTTTTGATTTGAATAATATGGATTGTTTCGTTTACGATAAATCCTATGTTGATTTTCCCCTATGTCAAGTGGTAAAAGGCAACAGCCACTCAGCATCCATACTAAATGCCAGAGCTCGCCTTTTAAAGGAAGCCATATCGATTAAGGTAATTTTCCAAAAATTTTTTTTTTGATTTTTTTTATTTATTTTATTTTTATTTTATTATATATTTTCCTTATTATTTAGGCTCGTGTTCGATTATATCGTAAAGTAACCCAAGATTTTCGTCCATTCATTTATGATGACATGGTAGACGTATGTGAAGTTCTAAAAGATATCGATACAAGACGTCATGTCTTTTGGGGTCTGGTCGCACCATTGATTTCCAAATACACCAATGTAAATCACTCATGTCCATATTTAGTAAGTTTTGTATATTTAACGTAAGACTTGGAATAATTTGAAAATTCGTTTGTTTTCAGTCCCAGGATATTATAGCTCGAAATTTTTCGTTTAGTAACGAATTTGTCAATTTATTGCCATTACCAAAAGGCATCTATAGAGCACAATTAACATTTTTCGTTAATAAAGGCAAGCGTTGTATGGTAAATGTGGATGCGGCAAAATCTTAGGGATCCCAAAAAATTAATTTTTTATTAATTAATTATACAATAAATGCTAAAAGTCCGACCGGGACGGATTTCCCTGAAAAAACCTCAACGTAACGCATTACAAGAACATCTGGACGTATTTGGTTAACTTTTGTTATGGTTTGTAGTAGAGTATGCACTCAAAACAAAAAAAAAAGTTTACTTGGATTCACAGATTTTGACAAGGATTTTGGTATTGATTCAAAGCAAAAGATGTGGCTTCTTTAAAATAATAAAATTAGAATACCAATCGGATACATTTATCGACTTTTCCTTCATTTTTGTGATAAGTTATAATTTTATTATTTTTGTACAATACACATACAATTTCAGCGTTTTTAGTTAATTTTCTTTTAAGCAGATTATTTATTGCTGCAGCTTTTGCCGAAAAGTCATTAGTATCGATTTTTAGGGATTCCGCACAGGGATTCCGCACAGCGTAAGCTTCTTGTAAATGAATATTTGCAATCGAATTTAGCAAAGTAATGATTTGAAAAATTTATATTGTCAACAGCAATATTAAATATATGTTCTTCAAAGCCAACGTCAGTCATATCAAATAATTTAAATCAGAGGGTTATTGTTGCCCGATACTTACTGGACATAGCAATCATCTACCAAAATTTAAAGAAAATTTTAACAGAATTATACCAAATAAAAAAAATTATACCAAATAAAAAATATTTGGAAGTTTTTGATCAAAATTTTATTTATATAGAAAATTTTGTCCAAAATTTTATTCCTATAGAAAATTTTGTCAAAATTTTATTTATATAGAAAATTTTGTCAAATTTTATTTCTATAGAAAATTTTGTCAAAATTTTATTTCTATAGAAAATTTTGTCAAAATTTTATTTCTATAGAAAATTTTCTCAAATTTTTATTTCTATAGAAAATTTTCTCAAATTTTTATTTCTATAGAAAATTTTCTCAAATTTTTATTTCTATAGAAAATTTTGTCAAATTTTATTTCTATAGAAAATTTTGTCAAAATTTTATTTCTATAGAAAATTTTCTCAAATTTTTATTTCTATAGAAAATTTTCTTAAATTTTTATTTCAATAGAAAATTTTGTCAACATTTTATTTCTATAGAAAATTTTGTCAAAATTTTATTTCTATAGAACATTTTGTCAAAATTTTATTCCTTTGGAAATTTTGTAAAAATATTATTTTTATGGAAAATATTGTCAACATTTTATTTCTATGGAAAATTTTGTCAACATTTTATTTCTATGGAAAATTTTCTCAAAATTTTATTTCTATAGGAAATTTTTTCAAAATTTTATTTCTATAGAAAATTTTCCCAAAATTTTATTTCTATAGAAAATTTTGTCAAAATTTTATTCCTATAGAAAATTTTGTCAAAATTGTATTTCTATAGAAAATTTTCCCAAAATTTTATTTCTATAGAAAATTTTGTCAAAATTTTATTCCTATAGAAAATTTTGTCAAAATTTTGTTTCTACAGAAAATTTTGTCAAAATTTTATTTCTATGGAAAATTTTGTCAAAATTTTATTTAGAAGAAATACAATTCTATAGAAAATTTTGTCAAAATTGTATTTCTATAGAAAATTTTGTCAAAATTTTATTTCTATAGAAAATTTTGTCAAAATTTTGTTTCTACAGAAAATTTTGTCAAAATTTTATTTCTATGGAAAATTTTGTCAAAATTTTATTTCTTTAGGAAATTTTCTCAAAATTTTATTTCTGTAGGAAATTTTCTCAAAATTTTATTTCTATAGAAAATTTTGTCAAAATTTTATTTCTATTGAACATTTTGTCAAAATTTTATTTCTTTTGAAAATTTTGTAAAAATATTATTTTTATGGAAAATTTTGTCAACATTTTATTTCTATGGAAAATTTTGTCAACATTTTATTTCTATGGAAAATTTTCTCAAAATTGTATGTATAGAACATTTTGTCAAAATTTTATTTCTTTTGAAAATTTTGTAAAAATTTTATTTTTATTGAAAATTTTGTCAGCATTTTATTTCTATGGAAAATTTTGTCAACATTTTATTTCTATGGAAAATTTTCTCAAAATTTTATTTCTATGGAAAATTTTGTCAAAATTGTATTTCTATAGAAAATTTTGTCAAAATTTTATTTCTATAGAAAATTTTGTCAAAATTGTATTTCTATAGAAAATTTTCTCAAAATTTTATTTCTATAGAAAATTTTGTCAAAATTTTATTCCTATAGAAAATTTTGTCAAAATTTTATTTGTATAGAAAATTTTCTCAAAATTTTATTTCTATAGAAAATTTTGTCAAAATTTTATTTCTATGGAAAATTTTGTCAAAATTTTATTTCTGTAGGAAATTTTCTCAAAATTTTATTTCTATAGAAAATTTTGTTCAAGTTTTATTTCTAAAGAAAATTTTGTCAAAAATGTTATTTCTATAGAAAATTTTGTTCAAATTTTTCTTCTATCAAAATATTGTCAAAATTTTGTTTCTATCGAAAATTTTCTCAAAATTTTATTTCTATAGAAAAAATTGTTAAATATTTTTTCTATAGAAAATTTCGTCAATTTTGTTTTCTCTAAAAGAGAATGTCTTTGTCTTTGAAGTATCCTTACTTCAATGCTCTCCTTCGTTGGCTCAGAATCAATACCAAAATCATTAGTGCCAAAGACAAAATCTTTGTAAACAGGTTTTATTTGTGAAAGTTAATTGAGTGTGACTAATTATTTGTTTGTTTTAAACTTCAAGACTCTCCACATTATTTATAACAGAACTTAGTGTATTTTCTAAAATGACATTAAATGCTTGGCTACTTTTATTATATATTGGAGTTTTTTATATTGTAATAATTTGTGAAAAATGTGTGATGGCAAAAAGCAGTTTTGATTTGGTTAATATGGAATGTTTTGTTTACGATAAATCCTATGTTGATTTTCCCCAATGTCAAGTAGTAAAAGTCAATAGCCACTCAGGATCTATACTAAATGCAAAAGCTCGCCTTTTTAAGGATGCTATATCTATAAAGGTAATTTTTGAAAAAAATGATTTTTTGATTTTTTTTCTTATTATTATTTTTTCCATCTTATAATTTTAGGCTCGTTTTAGACTATATCGTAAGTTAACCAAAGATTTTCGCCCATTCATTTACGATGACATGATAGACGTATGTGAATTTCTAAAAGACATCGGTAAAAAAAGTCATGTTTTTTGGAGTCTGGTAGTACCATTACTTTCCAAATACACAAATGTAAATCACTCTTGTCCTTATTTAGTAAGTCTTGTTATTTGACCTAGGATTGACAATTACTTGGAAATTCATTTGATTTCAGCCTCAGGATGTTATAGCCCGAAATTTTTCTTTTACTAATGAATTTATCAATTTACTGCCATTACCAAAAGGCACCTATAGAGCACAATTAACATTTTTCGTTAATAGAGGCAAGCGTTGTATGGTAAATGTGGATGCTGCAAAATCTTAAGGATCACACAAAAATTTTTAATTGTCTAGTAACTAATTGTAAAAAAAAATCTGCTAAAATGGAAATTCAAAACATCCGAAATTTTTTTCAAAAAACAGTGAACCCCACCAGGAAGGAGAATTTTGTTTAATTTTAGAAAATTCCATCTAAACTGCATTACGAATGCCGATATTGCAAAAATAATAATTTTTTTTTTGACAAATTCAATAGTTTTTTTGACATCATTGCTTACGTCCCAGCAAAAAAAAAACGTCGCCAAAAAAGTAGTGACAATGTTCTTTTTGGATCCGGAAGTGGTGCAAAATTGACGCAGAGGCGGTGAATTTAACATGGGCTTGTCATAGGACGGATGTTCACCATTTCAACAGCCGTTGCACTGAATTTGCATCACTTCTTAAGGTGTGATGCGAATGCGGTGTTTTGGATGTGAAGTAAGAAATTTTGTGATATTTTGATATCTAAATAATTTTAAATTTTTTTTTATGATTTTTAATGCATTATAACGCTTGTCTGGAACGTTTGGCAACAAATATTTAAAAAAAACCTCGCAATTTTTCTAGAAAGGATTTAGAATTTTTTTAGGCAAAATTTAAATAAATAGGACTATTTTATTAAATCTTAATCTGTTTTTAACCTACTTGCAATAATAAATATTTAAAATTCCCATTAAAAATACGAAAAAAGCGTATTATAAAAAAGTGACTCAAATGAACTTCCTGTGCAGTTAAAATAAAGAACAACTTTGGGAGGACATTTTTGGAAGTGCTTTAAAAGTTGTGCCTTTAGAAGAACTTCAAAATTTTTTTGCTGGGGTGTTAAAGAAAATTTCAAAAAAAATCTTTAGCGCCATAAGACGGTCAAGATGGGCGCATTTATGGTAAACTTTACAAATTTTTAAAAAAATTCTTAACAATTTGTGGGAAATATGAATTTACATGTTTTCTCTTCTTGTTTAGTTAATTTATAAATAATAGTAAAATTTCCAAAAACTATATACAATTTTTTGTTTTACAATACACACATAATTCAGCCGTTTATAAATAATAGTAAAATTTCCAAAAATTATATAAAATTTTTTGTTTTAGAATACACACATAATTCTGCCGTTTTTATACCCTGCGCCACACTGTGGAACAGGGTATTATAAGTTAGTGCATATGTTTGTAACACCCAGAAGGAGACGAGATAGAAACATGGTGTCTTTGGCAATAATGCTCAGGGTGGGTCCCTGAGTCGATATAACCATGTCCGTTTGTCCGTCCAACCATCCGTCCGTCCGCCTGTATGTGAACACATTTTTGTGATCAGAGTCTAGGTCGCAATTTAAGTCCAATCGCCTTCAAATTTGGCACATGTTCCTAATTTGGGTCAGAATAGAACCCTATTGATTTTGGAAGAAATCGATTCAGATTTAGATATAGCTCCCATATATATCTTTCGCCCGATATGCACTTATATGGACCCAGAAGCCAGAGTTTTATCCCGATTAGCTTGAAATGTTGTACAAACATAACACTTAGTTCTATAGTCAAGTGTGCAAAATTTGATTGAAATCGGTTCAGATTTAGATATAGCTCCCATATATATCTTTCGCCCGATATGGACTTATATGGCCCCAGAAGCCAGATTTTTGGCCGAATTTGGTTGAAATTTTGCACTAGTAGTACAATTAGTAGTATAGTCAAGTGTGTAAAATTTGATTGAAATCGGTTCAGATTTAAATATAGCTCCCATATATATCTTTCGCCCGATATGGACTAATATGGTCCTAAAAGCCAGAGTTTTGGTCCAATTTAGTTGAAATTTTGCACAGGGAGTAGATTTAGCATTGTAGCTATGCGTGCCGAATTTGGTTGAAATCGGTTCAGATTTAGATATAGCTTCCATATATATATTTCGCCCGATATGGACTTATATGGCCACAGAAGCCAGAGTTTTGGCCCAATTTGGTTGAAATTTTGCACAGGGAGTAAATTTAGTATTGTAGCTATGCGTGCCGAATTTGGTTGAAATCGATTCAGATTTAGATATAGCTCCCATATATATCTTTCGCCCGATATGCACTTATATGGACCCAGAAGCCAGAGTTTTATCCCGATTAGCTTGAAATTTTGCACAAGGAGTACAATTGGTAGTATAGTCATATGTGCCAAATTTAATTGAAATCGGTTCAGATTTAGATATAGCTTCCATATATATCTTTCGCCCGATATGGACTAATATGGTACTAAAAGCCAGAGTTTTGGCCCAATTTGGTTGAAATTTTGCACAGGGAGTAAATTTAGTATTGTAGCTATGCGTGCCGAATTTGGTTGAAATCGATTTAGATTTAGATATAGCTCCCATATATATCTTTCGCCCGATATGCACTTATATGGACCCAGAAGCCAGAGTTTTATCCCGATTAGCTTGAAATTTTGCACAAGGAGTACAATTGGTAGTATAGTCATATGTGCCAAATTTAATTGAAATCGGTTCAGATTTAGATATACCTTCCATATATATCTTTCGCCCGATATGGACTAATATGGTACTAAAAGCCAGAGTTTTGGCCCAATTTGGTTGAAATTTTACACTAGGAGTACAATTAGTAATATAGTCATGTGTGCCAAATTTGATTGAAATCTGTTCAAATTTAGATATAGCTCCCATACATATGTTTTTCTGATTTCGACAAAAATGGTCAAAATACCAACATTTTCCTTGTTAAATCGCCACTGCTTAGTCGAAAAGTTGTAAAAATGACTCTAATTTTCCTAAACTTCTAATACATATATATCGAGCGATAAATCATAAATAAACTTTTGCGAAGTTTCCTTAAAATTGCTTCAGATTTAAATGATACCCATATTTTGTTACTAAAATTGTGTTCCACCCTAGTGCATTAGCTAATTTAAATTTTGAGTCTATAGATTTTGTAAAAGTCTATCAAATTCTGTCCAAATCGAGTGATATTTAAATGTATCTAGTTGGGACAAACCTTTATATATAGCACCCAACACATTTGATGGATGTGATATGGTATCGAAATCTTAGATCTACAAAGTGGTGCAGGGTATAATATAGTCGGTCCCGCCCGACTTTAGACTTTCCTTACTTGTTTTTTTTTTTTATCAGATTCTTCATTACTGTACTGATGCAATGGTTTGCAAGCATGGTTGCCACATTTGGTAGAATTCTACCAAAAGTGATAGATGGCAGGAGTACTTCAACTAAGAGGTACTTCAATTTTCTATAGAAATAAAATTTTGACAAAATTTTCTATATAAATAAAATTTTAACAAAATTTTCTATTGAAATAGAATTTTCGATAGAAATAAAATTTTTACAAAATTTTTGTATAGAAATAAAATTTTGAGAAATAAAATTATTAAAATTTTCGATAGAAATAAAATTTTGATAAAATTTTCTATAGAAATAAAATTTTAAAAAAATTTTCAATAGAAATAAAATTTTGACAAAATTTTCAATAGAAATAAAATTTTGAAAAAATTTCTGTAGAAATAAAATTTTGACAAAATTTCTATAGAAATAAAATTTTGACAAAATTTTCTGTAGATATAAAATTTTGACAAAATTTTATTTCTATAGAAATTACGTTTTTTACAAAATTTTCTATAGGCGTATTTGTTTGGCTGATTTTTGGTAAGATTTTCTTTAATTTTTGTAGATTTGTTTGGCACGAAACAATTGGAAAATTCTGGCACTACGGCAACACTGATTCAAAGATGACGTGATCACTGAATCGCAGTTTTTGTTTGTATATTTTTTTATTTCCAAAGAAAATTTTGTCAAAATTTTTTTCTATAGAAAATTTTGTCCTTTTTTTTCTATAGAAAATTTTGTCAAAATTTTATTTCTATAGAAAATTTTGTCAAAATTTTATTTCTATAGAAAATTTTGTCAAAATTTTATTTCTATAGAAATTTTATCAAAATTTTTTTTCTATAGAAAATTTTGTCAACATTTTTTTCTATAGAAAATTTTGTCAAAATTTTTTTCTATTGAAAATTTTGTTAAAATTTTATTTCTATAGAAAATTTTGTTGAAATTTTTTTTCTATTGAAAATTTTGTTAAAATTTTATTTCTATAGAAAATTTTGTCAAAATTTTAATTCTAAAGAAAATTTTGTCAACATTTTATTTCTATAGAAAATTTTGTCAAAATTGTATTTCTATAGAAAAGTTTGTCAAAATTTTATTTCTATAGAAATTTTTCTCAAAATTTTATTTCTATAGAAAATTTTGTTTCTATCGAAATTTTGTCAATATTTTATTTCTATAAAAAAAATTGTTAAAAATTTTTTCTGTAGAAAATTTCGTCAATTTTGTTTTCTTTAAAAGAGAATGTCTTTGTCTTTGAAGTATCCTTACTTCAATGCTCTCCTTCGTTGGCTCAGAATCAATACCAAAATCATTAGGGCTAAAGACAAAATCTTTGTAACCAGGTTTTTTTTTGTGAAAGTTAATCGAGTGTGACTATTTATATATTTTTTTCAAACTTCAAGAAATTTTCTGTAGATATAAAATTTTGACAAAATTTTATTTCTATAGAAATTAAGTTTTTTTACAAAATTTTCTATAGACGTATTTGTTTGGCAGATTTTTGGTAAGATTTTCTTTAATTTTTATAGATTTGTTTGGCACGAAAAAATTGGAAAATTCTGGCACCACGGCAACACTGATTCAAAGATGAATTGATCACTGAATGGCAGTTTTTGTTTGCATATTTTGGTTCAAGGCCATATTTTAGATATAGACGACAGAACAAATTATTTTAAGCTTGAATAGTCCAAAGAGTTTAGTGTATTCTGGAAAATGGCATTAAATATTTGGCTGTATTGTTATATATTTTTTTACCTCGCAATTATTTGTGAAAACTTTGAAATGCCAAAAAAGAAATTTGATTTCGTTAATATGGATTGTTTTGCTTATGATAAATCCTATGTTGATTTTTCCCTATGTCAAGTGGAAAAAGGCAACAGCCACTCACCATCCACACTAAATGCAAGAGCTCGCCTTTTTAAGGAAGCCACATCGATAAAGGTAATTTTCAGAAAGTGATTGGTTTTATTATTTTTTTTTAATTATTAATTTCCCTTATATTAGGCTCGTTTTAGACTATATCGTAAGGTAACCAAAGATTTTCGTCCATTCATTTACGATGACGTGGTAGACGTATGTGAAGTTCTAAAAGATATTGATAAAAACAATCATCCGTTTTGGGCTCTTCTAATACCGTTTATTTCGAAATACACCAACGTAAATCACTCCTGCCCATATTCAGTAAGTCTTGTTATTTGTTCTATGACTTGGAAATGTTTTGGAATTATTTTTTTTTTTTTGTTTCAGCCCCAAGATATTATGGCCAAAAATTTTTCGTTTAGTAACGAGTATGTTAATTTATTGCCAATACCAAAAGGCACATATAGAGTTCAATTAACATTTTTCGTTAATAAGGATAAGTGTTGTATGATAAATGTGGATGCTGCAAAATCTTAAGGATGAAAACAAAAAATGATAAGAATTTTTTATTAATTATTTATAAAAAAAAAAAATCCAGAAACATAGGGAATTTTGTTGAAAAGCCACTGAGAAGTCATAACGTGATATTGGTCTATAAAACGAAAATAAAATTCCATTGTTAAACTAACGCTAAATTTAACTTATTTTTATTGCAAAACAAAATTATTTGTTTGTAATTAAATTTTATTATTTTTAACGAAATTACAGCCTAATGAAATTTTACTTTTTTTCAGTAGAAAATTTTGACAAAATTTTATTTTTAGAGAAAATTTTGTCAAAATTTTATTTCTATAGATAATTTTGTCAAAATTTTGTTTTTATAGGTTTTTTTTATTTTCATAGAAAATTTAGTAAAAATTTTATTTTCATAGAACATTTTGTCAAAATTTTATTCTATAGAAATTTTTCGTTAATTTTTTTTTTTTGCTATAGAAAATTTTGTCAAAATTTCATTTCTATGGAAAATTTTTGCAAAATTACATTTCTAGAGAAAAATTTATATCTATAGAAAAATTTTGCCAGCAAAGTCAGTATTCCTTTTGACAGATATACCAACAGGATTTGTATTGCTAATATTTATTCCCAAAGGTCGGTGCTAAGTTTGCATTATTGTGCGAATGTAGTCATTATTTTCAATTTTTTAATAATTCATTAAAAACAAATTTGGATTGTTGCTTTGGATGATTGCCATTAAAATTATTTTTTTTAATTATTCTGCTGTTTTTATTTAGATTTGTTTTATTGTATCAGATTGCTCATTACTATAGCTGTTGCTAAATGTCATTTGTATCGATTTATAGGGATACCACATAATTACAGAAAGCGAATTCATTATTTTATATAAATAAAATTTTGACAACATTTTCTATAGAAATAAAAAAGAAAAAAATTGAAAAATTTTCAATAAAAATACAATTTTGACAATATTTTCTATAGATATAAAATTTTGAGAAATTTTTCTACAGAAATAAAATTTTGACAAAATTTTATATAGAAATAAAATGTTCAGAAAATTTTCTAAAGAAATAAAATTTTGACAAAAATTTCTATTGATAAAAAGTTTTTATAGGAATAAAATTTTGTGAAAATTTTCTATCGAAATGAAAGAAATAAAATTTAATAAAAATTTCTATTGATAAAAAGTTTTTATAGGAATAAAATTTTGTGAAAATTTTCTATCGAAATGAAATGTTCTGAAAATTTTCTCTAGAATAAAATAAAATTTTGACAAAAGTTTTTATAGATATAAAATTTTGACAAAATTTTCTAAAGAAATAAAATTTTGACAAAAATTTCTACAGAAATAAAATTTTGACAAAAGTTTTTATAGGAATAAAATTTTGTACAAATTTTCTATAGAAATGAAATGTTCTGAAAATTTTCTCTAGAAATAAAATTTTGACAAAATTTTCTATAGAAATAAAATTTTGACAAATTTTTTGATAAAAATAAAATATTGACAAAAATTTCTATAGAAAAAAATTTTTACAAAAGTTTTTATAGGAATAAAATTTTGTAAAAATTTTCTATAGAAATGAAATATTCTGAAAACTTTCTCTAGAAATAAAATTTTGACAAAATTTTCTATAGAAATACAATTTTGACAAATTTTTTGATAATAATAAAATTTTGACAAAAATTTCTATAGAAAAGATATTTTGACAAAATTTTCTAAAGAAATGAATGAAAATAAAAAAAAAAAAAAATCTTTAAAAATAAAATTTTGACAAAATTTTCTAAAGAAATAAAATTTTGATAAAATTTTCTATAGAAATAAAATTTTGACAAAATTTTCTATGGAAATAAAATTTTGCCAAGATTTTCTATAGAAATACAAGGTTGACAAAATCTTCGTTAGAAAAAAAGTTTGACAAAATTTTCTATAGAATTAAAATTTTGACAAAATTTTCTATAGAAATAATATTTTGACAAAATTTTCTATAAAAAATAAAATTTTGAAAAAGAAATTCTATAGAAATAAAAGCTTGACAAAAATTTCTATAGAAATAAAATTTTGACACAAATTTCTATAGAAAAAAATTTTACAAAAGTTTTTATAGGAATAAAATTTTGTAAAAGTTTTCTATAGAAATGAAATGTCCTGAAAACTTTCTCTAGAAATAAAATTTTGACAAAATTTTTATAGAAATACAATTTTGACAAATTTTTCGATAATAATGAAATTTTGACAAAATTTTCTATAGAAATGATATTTTGACAAAATTTTCTAAAGAAATGAATGAAAATAAAAAAAAAAAATTCTTTAAAAATAAAATTTTGACAAAATTTTCTAAAGAAATAAAATTTTGATAAAATTTTCTATAGAAATAAAATTTTGACAAAATTTTCTATGGAAATAAAATTTTGCCAAGATTTTCTATAGAAATACAAGGTTGACAAAATCTTCGTTAGAAAAAAAGTTTGACAAAATTTTCTATAGAATTAAAATTTTGACAAAATTTTCTAAAGAAATAATATTTTGACAAAATTTTCTATAAAAAATAAAATTTTGAAAAAGAAATTCTATAGAAATAAAAGCTTGACAAAAATTTCTATAGAAATAAAATTTTGACACAAATTTCTATAGAAAAAAAATTTTACAAAAGTTTTTATAGGAATAAAATTTTGTAAAAGTTTTCTATAGAAATGAAATGTTCTGAAAACTTTCTCTAGAAATAAAATTTTGACAAAATTTTCTATAGAAATACAATTTTGACAAATTTTTCGATAATAATGAAATTTTGACAAAATTTTCTATAGAAATGATATTTTGACAAAATTTTCTAAAGAAATGAATGAAAATAAAAAAAAAAAAATCTTTAAAAATAAAATTTTGACAAAATTTTCTAAAGAAATAAAATTTTGATAAAATTTTCTATAGAAATAAAATTTTGACAAAATTTTCTATGGAAATAAAATTTTGCCAAGATTTTCTATAGAAATACAAGGTTGACAAAATCTTCGTTAGAAAAAAAGTTTGACAAAATTTTCTATAGAATTAAAATTTTGACAAAATTTTCTAAAGAAATAATATTTTGACAAAATTTTCTATAAAAAATAAAATTTTGAAAAAGAAATTCTATAGAAATAAAAGCTTGACAAAAATTTCTATAGAAATAAAATTTTGACAAAAATTTCTATAGAAATAAAATTTTCATTCGTTTTGTTTTGTTAATGTTGTTTTCATACCCACCACCATAGAATGGTGACGGGGGTATAATAAGTTTGTCATTCCGTTTGTAACACATCGAAATATCGATTTGCGACTATATAAAGTATATATATTCTTGATCAGGGAGAAATTCTAAGACGATATAACGATGTCCGTCTGTTCGTCTGTCTGGCTGTAATCACGCTACAGTCTTAAAAAATGAAGCAATCATGCTGACATTTTGCACAAGCTCGTCTTTTGTCTGCAGGCAGGTCAAGTTCGAAGATGGGCTATATCGGTCCAGGTTTTGATATAGTCCCCATATAAACCGACCTCTCGATTTGGGGTCTTGGGCTTATAGAAATCGTAGTGTTCATCCAATTTGCCTGAAATTTGAAATCCAGAGGTATTTTAGGACCATAAATAGGCGTGCCGAAAATGGTGAGTATCGGCCCATGTTTTGGTATAGCCCCCATATAGACCGATCTCCCGATTTTACTTCTTGGACTTTTAGAATCCGCAGTTTTTATTCAATTTACCAGAAATTAGAAATCTAGAGGTATTTTTGGACCATAAATAGGTGCGCCAAAAATGGTGAGCATCGGTCCATGTTGTGGTACATTCCCCATATAAACCGACCTCCCGATTTGGGGTAGTTGGCTTATAGAAACCGTAGCTTTTATCCAATTTGCCTGAAATTGGAAATCTAGATGTATTTTAGGACCGTAAATAGGCGTGCCGAAAATGGTGAGTATCGGTCCATGTTTTGGTATAACCCCCATATAGACCGATTTCCCGATTTTACTTCTTGGGCTTCTAGAATCCGAAGTTTTTATCCAATTTCCCTGAAATTGGAAATCTGGAGGTATTTTTGGACCATAAAGAGGTGTGCCGAAAAGGGCGTGTATTGGTTCATGTTTTGGTATATCCCCAATATAGACCGATCTCCGGATTTTATTTCCTGGGATTATAAAAACCGTAGTTTTTATCCAATTTGCATGACATTCGAAATCGAGAATTTTTTTAGGAACATAAAGAGATACGCCGAAAATGGTGGGTATCGGTCAATGTTTTAGTATAGAACCCATATAGACCGATCTCCCGATTTTACTTTTTGGGTTTGTAGAAACCGTGGTTGTTGGAGGTTGTTTAGGACTATAAATAGGTGTGCAAGAAATGTTTTCATTGTTTGGGATTCTAGAAATCGTAGTTTTTATCCAATTTGCATGAAATTCGAAATCTAGAATTATTTTAGGACCATAAAAAGGTGTGCCGAAAACGGTGAGTATCGGTCCATGTTTTAGTATAGCCCCCATAAGAACGATTTCCCGATTTAACTCCTTGGGTTTCTAGAAACCGTATTCAAAAGAAACCCTAATATTTGATTTATGGTGGTGGGTATTTAACCTTCGGCCGAACTTACGGCCGTATATACTTGTTTTTTTTTTCTTTAATCATTGTTGTTGTTTTTTTTGATTTCAGCTTAAAACCATGCATTGACTAAACTACAAGTGTAGCTCAACCAACAGAGGAAAATAATAAAATTTTAATAAAATTTTCTATAGAAATCAAATTTTAATAAAATTTTCTATAGAAATAAAATTTTGACAAAATTTCCTTTAGAAATAAATTTTTGACAAATTTTTCGATAAAACTAAAATTGTGACAAAATTTTCTATAGAAATAAAATTTTGAGAAAATTTTCTCAAGAAATAAAATGTTGACAAAATTTTCTATAGAAATAAAATTTTGACAAATTTTTCTATAGGATATGTTATTTCGATGTGTTACACACGGAATGACAAAGTCCATTCTATCGTGGAGGGTATGAAAAGTAACGAGAAATTGAGATGAAAAAAGTGGCAAAATTTTGTCACAGCGGCAACACTGATGCAAAGATGACTAAATCGCTGTATCTCAGATTTGTTCAAAAGGTCAAATATTTGTAAGACTGAATTAACAATTTAAGCTTGACTGCCTTTTATATGAATTGGAGAAATAAGTTTATCTGGGAAAATGAAATTAAATACTTGGATATTTTGTTATGCATTTTTTTATATTGCAATTACCATTTGTGACAATTTAGTAAAGGCAAAAAGGAAATTTTGATTTGGTTAATATGGATTGTTTTTCTTACGATAAGTCCTACGTTGATTTTCCCCTATGTCAAGTGGTAAAAGGTGATAAGCAGTCAGCATCCATATTAAATCCAAGAGCTCGCCTTTTTAAGGATGCCATATCGATAAAGGTATTTTTTGGAAAGTGAGTTTTTGAATATGTTTTTTTTGTACTATTTATTTTCCTTACTTTAGGCTCGTGTTAGACTATATCGTAAGGTAACCAACAGTTTTCGTCCATTCATTTACGATGACATGATAGACGTATGTGAAGTTCTAAAAGATATCGATAGAAAAACACATGCTTTTTGGGGTCTGGTAGTACCATTGATTTCCAAATACACAAATGTAAATCACTCTTGTCCTTATGCAGTAAGTTTTGCATCTGACTTGTGACTTGTGAAAATTACTTGAAAATTCTTTTGGTGTCAGTCCCAGGATATTATAGCCCAAAATTTCTCTGCTAGTAATGAATTTGTCAATTTATTGCCATTGCCAAAAGGCACCTATAGAGTACAATTTACATATTTCGTTAATAAGGGCAAGCGTTGTATGGTTAATGTGGATGCTGCAAAATCTTAAGTATCACACAAAAATTCCCAGGATATTGTAGCCCAAAATTTCTCTGCTATTAATGAATTTGTCAATTTATTGCCATTGCCAAAAGGCACCTATAGAGTACAATTTACATTTTTCGTTAATAAAGGCAAGCGTCGTATGGTTAATGTGGATGCTGCAAAATCTTACGGATCACACAAAAATTGATATTTGGTTATTAATTAATTATATATAAAAAGTTAATAAAAAATTGTGGTTTATAAAATCGCAAAATCGGCATATACAGTGCCGGTCAATAAAATAGCACCACCAGTGATGTCAAGTATAAATTTCTCTAAAAACACCCCCTCGTGGCGAATGACACATACAGAGATATGATCATCGCAAACATGTTTCAAGAGCACAATGTTATTTTTGTACGGAGAACGTAAGCAGGGAGACGAATCTACATCATTCTATTAGTCTCTGTAGCAGCCCTCTGAGTAGCATAACATGAGAGACATAACATACAAACATCTCTTTTGCATTAATATGTACGTTCGTGTCTTTACCCTTGCAAAGCACTCAACTTGCCATACATTTGCTTTCTTTTTAATAATAACAACAACATGGGAAGAGTCATAAAATTTGCCCAGTAATAAAGGGTGATTTGTTAAGAGCTTGATAACTTTTTTTTTTAAAAAAACGCATAAAATTTGCAAAATCTCATCGGTTCTTTATTTGAAACGTTAGATTGGTCCATGACATTTACTTTTTGAAGATAATTTCATTTAAATGTTGACCGCGGCTGCGTCTTAGGTGGTCCATTCGGAAAGTCCAATTTTGGGCAACTTTTTCGAGCATTTCGGCCGGAATAGCCCGAATTTCTTCGGAAATGTTGTCTTCCAAAGCTGGAATAGTTGCTGGCTTATTTCTGTAGACTTTAGACTTGACGTAGCCCCACAAAAAATAGTCTAAAGGCGTCAAATCGCATGATCTTGGTGGCCAACTTACCGGTCCATTTCTTGAGATGAATTGTTCTCCGAAGTTTTCCCTCAAAATGGCCATAGAATCGCGAGCTGTGTGGCATGTAGCGCCATCTTGTTGAAACCACATGTCAACCAAGTTCAGTTCTTCCATTTTTGGCAACAAAAAGTTTGTTAGCATCGAACGATAGCGATCGCCATTCACCGTAACGTTGCGTCCAACAGCATCTTTGAAAAAATACGGTCCAATGATTCCACCAGCGTACAAACCACACCAAACAGTGCACTTTTCGGGATGCATGGGCAGTTCTTGAACGGCTTCTGGTTGTTCTTCACTCCAAATGCGGCAATTTTGCTTATTTACGTAGCCATTCAATCAGAAATGAGCCTCATCGCTGAACAAAATTTGTCGATAAAAAAGCGGATTTTCTGCCAACTTTTCTAGGGCCCATTCACTGAAAATTCGACGTTGTGGCTCGTTAGTAAGTCTATTCATGATGAAATGTCAAAGCATACTGAGCATCTTTCTCTTTGACACCATGTCTGAAATCCCACGTGATCTGTCAAATACTAATGCATGAAAATCCTAACCTCAAAAGAATCACCCTTTATTTGAATGGTTTAGCGTCAAAGAGACAAAGAGCTATGAAGAGATAATAATGATAATATGATTGTTGAGAGATTGCTACATTATTATATTGGTTTTTGTTGTGGCAGTCATATAATTTAGGAAATAAATGATGATGAATAAGATAATTAAAATGATCTATTGCGATCAAGCATTGTAAAAATGGTTTTATACCAGTGTGTATATTGAATCAAAAAAGTTTCCTTACAAATGGTATATCTTGTCTACAATAATATAAATAAAGAAAGAGACCATAAGAAATCGCTAAAACTCTTGCAAATAACCGAGACCAGGGCCACCAGTGGAGATTGTTTGTTGATTGGAGAAGAGAATTGCCGGAACTGTGAATAAATCGCCCAAAAGACCCACAAAGCGTGAGATATTGCCTTAAACGAAATGTATGAGAAAATTCCCAAATCTTTTATCAGTGTGTTCGATGGCGGACTTAATTCTCTATTGCATTGCCTTCGTGCCGCTCACTCGAAAAGCAATTTCTCTTAGTTTGTGGGTGCCACTGTTACTTTATGAATGGATTTAAGATTTGCAGCAATTACAAATGCAATAATTTTGTACGGAGACTGTTTGCGATGTAGAAAACCGCTTCCGCTGCATTATTGCTCAAATTTTATTTTGTAGTGTTGCCATCAAGCTAAAATTTAATGTTCGTCAATATAATGTTACGGAATGCCATTATCTACAGTTTAGTTTTTCTCGGTCAGTCTTTTTTTTTTTGTGACCGAAATTTACACAAAATAGTACAACCTTAATAATTAATAAAACAAAAAACCGAAATTAATTGTCATGATAATAGTGGCATAATTATGGTACAACCGCAACACTGATTCACAGATAATTTAATCACTGTAATCACTGTGTTTTAAAGGTCAAATATTAATAATAAACGATTCAATTAATAATTTAAGCTTGACCACTCTCTACATAAAAATACAAAAAATAGTTTATATTGGAAAATGACATTAAATACTTGGCTATTTTGTTTTGTATTTTTTTATATTGAACTTAATTGTGAAAACTATGTAATGGCAAAAAGGAGTTTTGATGTGGTTAATATGGAATGTTTTGTTTACGATAAATCCTATGTTGATTTTCCTCTATGTCAAGTGATAAAAGGCAACAGCCACTCAGCATCCATACTAAATGCAAGAGCTCGCCTTTTACGGGAAGCCATATCCATAAAGGTAATTTGCGAAAAGTTATTGTTTGCTAGTTTTTTTTCTATTTTTTATTTTCTTTATTTTAGGCTCGTTTTAGGCTATATCGCAAGGCAACCAAAGATTTTCGTCCATTCATTTATGATGACATGGTAGACGTATGTGAAGTCCTAAAAGATATGAATAAAAAAAAACATACTTTTTGGGGCATAATGAAACCGATACTTTCTAAATACACAAATGTAAATCATTCCTGTCCATATTCGGTAAGTTGTGCATCTGACTTATGACTTGGAAATGACTGGGATTTTTTTTGGATTTCAGCCTCAGGATATTATTGCCCAAAATATTTCGGTTGGTAACGAATATGTCAATTTAGTACCATTACCAAAGGGCACCTATAGGGTACAATTAACATTTTTCGTTAATAAAGTCAAGCGTTGCATGATAAATGTGGATTCTAAAAAATCTTAAGGATTACGAGAAAAAAAATTATATTTGATTATTAATGAATTTTTCAAAAAAAAAAAACAAAACAAAACAAAACAAAAAAAAAAAAAAAAATAATAATAATAAAAATTGTGGTTTTTATGATATCAAGAAGTAAAATTGGAAAATAAAAAATATTTACCGATAGGAATCCCATGTAAACGGACCATACATTGTTTGTTGAATCTTAAATACCTAGCGCCGGTGATGTCATATAATAAATTTCCCTGAAAATAACCCTTCGTAACGGATGACACATCCAGAGAATGCATATGATCATAGCAAACATGTTTCAAGAGCATAACGTTATTTTTGTACGGAGAACATATACCATTTAGGCAGGGAGACGAATCTACTTCATTCTATCAGTCTCTGTAGAAGCACTCTCAGTAGCATAACATAAGAGAAACATACAAACATCTCTTTCAGACTTGCCATTTTGGTCCGAACGGAACAAACTTGGTCCAAAAAATTATTAAATTTAAAATTTGATCCGATGGTCGGACCAAATGGAATTAGGTTGATTTTGGTCCGTTTTCGTCAAATCGGTAATTTTTAAAAATTTTGAAAAATTTTTCTGTAGAAATAAAATTTTGACCAAAAATTCTATAGAAATAAAATTTTAACAAACATTTCTATAGAAATAAAATTTTGTACAGAAAAAAAACTTAAAAAAATTGTATAGATATAAAATTATGCAAAAATTTTTTAAAAATTGTATATAGAAATAAAATTTTGTACAGAAAAAACAAACTTAAAAAAATTGTATTATATCTAAATTTTTTTTTTAAGTTTTTTTCTGTACAAAGTTTTATTTCTATAGAAATGTTTGTTACAATTTTATTTCTATACAATTTTTGGTCAAAATTTTATTTCTAGAGAAAATTTTCTCAAAATTTTAAAAATTTTCTCAAAATTTTAAAAATTTTGAAAAATTACCGATTTGACGAAAATGGACCAAAATCAAGTAAATTCCATTTGGTCCGACCATCGGACCAAAATGGCAACCCAGAAAGAGATGTTTGTATGTTTCTCTTATGTTATGCTATTGAGAGTGCTTCTACAGAGACTGATAGAATGAAAATATGCAAAAATTTTATATAAAAATAAAATTTTGGCTAAATTTTCTATAGAAATAAAATTTTGGCTAAATTTTCTATAGAAATAAAATTTTGATAAAAATTTTCTATAGAAATAAAATTTTGACAAAAATTTTCTATAGAAATAAAATTTTGGCTGAATTTTCTATAGAAATAAAAGTTTGGCTAATTTTGACAAAATTATCGATAGATATAAAATTTTGATAAAATTTTCTATAGAAATAAAATTTTGACAAAATTTTCTATTTAAATAAAATTTTGACAACATTTTCTATAGAAATAAAATTTTGACAAAATTTTCTATAGAAATAAAATTTTGACAAAATTTTCTATAGAAATAAAATTTTGACAAAATTTCCTAAAGAAATGGAATTTTTACAAAACTTCCCAAAGAAATGGAATTTTTACAAAATTTCCCAAAGAAATTAAATTTTGACTAACTTTCCTAAAGGAATGAAATTTTGACAAAGTTTTCTATAGAAATTAAATTAAGACAAAATTTTCTATAGAAATGAAATTTAGATAAAATCGTCTATAGAAATAAAATTTGGACAAAATTTTCTATAGAAATAAAATTTGGAAAAAAATTTCTATAGAAATAAAATTTGGACAAAATTTTCTATTGAAATAAAAAAAAAAATCACAAAAAAAGATTTTAATTTTTTATACAAGTAAAAATTTGACAAAATTTTCTATCGAGGTAATTTAATTTGGGAAAATGGTCCGCTGGTACGAAAATTTTCTATAGAAGTAAAATTTTGACAAAATTTTCGATAGAAATTAAATTTTGACAAAATTTCCTAAAGGAATGAAATTTTTACAAAGTTTTCTATAGAAATGAAATTTAGACAAAATTTTCTATAGAAATGAAATTTAGATAAAATCGTCTATAGAATTAAAATTTCGCTAAAATTTTCTATAGAAATAAAATTTGGAAAATTTCTATAGAAATGAAATTTAGATAAAATCGTCTATAGAATTAAAATTTCGATAAAATTGTCTATAGAAATAAAATTAGGACAAAATTTTGTATAGAAATAAAATTTGGACAAAATTTTCTATTTAAATAAAAAACAAGTATATACGGCCGTAAGTTCGGCCATGCCGAAGCTTATGTACCCTCCACCATGGATTGCGTAGAAACTTTTACTGAAGACTGTCATCCACAATCGAATTACTTGGGTAAATACGTATATAATTAAATTTGACAAAATTTTCTATAGAAATAAAATTTTGACAACATTTTCTATAGAAGTAAAATTTGGACAAAATTTTCTATAGAAATACGATTTTAACAAAATTTTCTATAGAAATAAAATTTTGACAAAATTGTCAAAAGATTTAAAATTTTGACAAAATTTTCTAAAGGAATAAAATTTTGACAAAATTTTCCATAGAAATAAAATTTTGCTAGATTATTTTTGACTCGAATGGCAACCATGATTATGAACCGATATGGACCAATTTTTGTGTGATTGGGGATCGGCTATATATAACTATAGACCGATATGGACCAATTTTGGCATGGTTATTAGCGGCCATATACTAACACCACGTTCCAAATTTGAACCGGATCGGATGAATTTTGCTCCTCCAAGAGGGTCCGGAGTTCAAATCTGGGGATCGGTTTATATGGGGGCTAAATATAATTATGGACTTATATGGACAAATTTTTGAATGGTTGTTAGAGACTATATACTAATACCATGTACCAAATTTCAGCCGGATCGGATGAAATTTGTTTCTCTCAGAGGATCCGCAAGCCAAATCTGGGAATCGGTTTATATGGGGGCTATATATAATTATAGACCAATATGGACCAATTTGTACATGGTTGTTAGAGACCATATTCTGACACCACGTACCCAATTTCAACCGGATCGTATTAATTTTGCTCCTCTAAGAGGCTCCGGAGTTCAAATCTGGGGATCGGTTTATATGGGGGCTATATATAATTATGGACTTAGGTTAGGTTAGGTTAGGTTATGTGGCAGCCCGATGTATCAGGCTCACTTAGACTATTCAGTCCATTGTGATACCACAGTGGTGAACTTCTCTCTTATCACTGAGTGCTGCCCGATTCCATGTTAAGCTCAATGACAAGGGACCTCTTTTTTTATAGCCGAGTCCGAACGGCGTTCCACATTCCAATGAAACCACTTAGAGAAGCTTTGAAACCCTCAGAAATGTCACCAGCATTACTGAGGTGGGATAATCCACCGCTGAAAAACTTTTTGGTGTTCGGTCGTAGCAGGAATCGAACCCACGACCTTGTGTATGCAAGGCGGGCATGCTAACCATTGCACCACGGTGGCTCCCCAATTATGGACTTACATGGACAAATTTTTGAATGGTTGTTAGAGACTATATACTAATACCATGTACCAAATTTCAGCCGGATCGGATGAAATTTGTTTCTCTTAGAGGATCCGCAAACCAAACCTGGGAATCGGTTTATATGGGGGCTATATATAATTATGGACCCATATGGACCAATTTTTGCATGGTTGTTAGAGACTATATACTAACACCATGTGCCAAATTTCAGCCGGATCGGATGAAATTTGCTTCTCTTTGAGGGTCAACAAGCCAAATCGGGGGATCGGTTTATATGGGAGCTATATATAATTATTGACCGATATGGACCAATTTGTGCATGAGTGTTAGAGACCATTTAACAACACCATGTACCAAATTTCAGTCGGATCGGATGAAATATGCTTCTCTTATAGGCTCTGCAAGCCAAATTTGGGGGTCCGTTTATATGGGGGCTATACGTAAAAGTGGACCGATATGGTCCATTTGCAATGCCATCCTACCTACCTGCCTGACCTACATCAATAACAACTACTTGTGCCAAGTTTCAAGTCGATAGCTTGTTTCGTTCGGAAGTTAGCGTGATTTCAACAGACGGACGGACGGACGGACATGCTCAGATCGACTCAGAATTTCACCACGACCCAGAATGTATATACTTTATGGGGTCTTATAGCAATATTTCGATGTGTTACAAACGGAATGACAAAGTTAATATACCCCCCATCCTATGGTGGAGGATATAAAAATCCAAAAAAATGGTATTAATTTTCTATAGAAGTAAAAATTTGACAAAATTTTCTATCTAGTTAAAATTTTGGAAAATTTTTAACTTTTAAAGTATATTAATTTAATTTGGAAAAATGGTCCGCTGGTACGAATTTTGGTCCAATTTTGGAAAAATGTTGGTCCAAAATAAAAATTCATTGTGGCAACGCTGAGCTCTTTTGCATTAATATGTATGTTTGTGTGTTTAGACTTACAAAGCACTTATTCATGATGGGCGCATTATTGGTAAAATTTACAAATGTTAAGAAATTCTGAACTATTTAGCGGGAGACACTTTAGTAAATATTTTTTGCTTCATTTGTGTATAATTTTTAACTAACGTATAGAAAAAATGATTAAAGTCAATAAAATTTTCTCAATACATAATAATACCATGAACTAAAATAGAATTAAATGGACTTTAGTGCCATATAGTTAGGTTTCACTTTTTTTTAGTCTATATAGCCAATCTTCGAATTTGTCCTATCTACAGATAAATGAATCTGTGCTAAATTTTACCATTGTATTATTTGAGTGGTAAATTTGTCACGTTTTTCCAACGATGTTTTAGTCCCATATAAGTATTTATAAAGGGTGATTTGTTAAGAGCTTGATAACTTTAAAAAAAAAAAAAAACGCATAAAATTTGCAAAAACTCATCGGTTCTTTATTTGAAACGTTAGATTGGTCCATGACATTTACTTTTTGAAGATAATTTCATTTAAATGTTGACCGCGGCTGCGTCTTAGGTGGTCCATTCGGAAAGTCCAATTTTGGGCAACTTTTTCGAGCATTTCGGCCGGAATAGCCCGAATTTCTTCGGAAATGTTGTCTTCCAAAGCTGGAATAGTTGCTGGCTTATTTCTGTAGACTTTAGACTTGACGTAGCCCCACAAAAAATAGTCTAAAGGCGTCAAATCGCATGATCTTGGTGGCCAACTTACCGGTCCATTTCTTGAGATGAATTGTTCTCCGAAGTTTTCCCTCAAAATGGCCATAGAATCGCGAGCTGTGTGGCATGTAGCGCCATCTTGTTGAAACCACATGTCAACCAAGTTCAGTTCTTCCATTTTTGGCAACAAAAAGTTTGTTAGCATCGAACGATAGCGATCGCCATTCACCGTAACGTTGCGTCCAACAGCATCTTTGAAAAAATACGGTCCAATGATTCCACCAGCGTACAAACCACACCAAACAGTGCATTTTTCGGGATGCATGGGCAGTTCTTGAACGGCTTCTGGTTGCTCTTCACTCCAAATGCGGCAATTTTGCTTATTTACGTAGCCATTCAACCAGAAATGAGCCTCATCGCTGAACAAAATTTGTCGATAAAAAAGCGGATTTTCTGCCAACTTTTCTAGGGCCCATTCACTGAAAATTCGACGTTGTGGCTCGTTAGTAAGTCTATTCATGATGAAATGTCAAAGCATACTGAGCATCTTTCTCTTTGACACCATGTCTGAAATCCCACGTGATCTGTCAAATACTAATGCATGAAAATCCTAACCTCAAAAGAATCACCCTTTATATATTGTTGTTAATACTTAAAATTCGAGGAAAACATTTGAATATGAAACCTATTTCATTTGTGGGAAAAAGCTGTATTTTGTTCTAACCCAAGTTATACCTCAACTTGTTGTTTAAATAAAAATAAATAAAAAAAAAAAAAAAACAACAAACTTTCATAAACCATAATGCTCTTGATGATGTTCTTCTCTCATAGAGACAGTTTGGTTACGGGTAAATATCCCCAACATATGTGTGGCCTGCTTATTCACATATATTTACTATATATACATTGATACTGTTCTTACAAAAGAATGTACACACACGCAGACACATAGTTTTATATCACACAACCCTGTCTTTAACTCAATTGTACTCTACAACGTTTTACCATGAGGAAATTCTTATTTGACTCAAAATGAAATAGAGTGAGAGGGAGAGGAAGAGCAAAGGATATTAGATAATGCTTTGTTGCCAAAGTGAGGTCTGTTTCATGTATAAGTGAGCGTATGGTTTATTTACACACTTGTTGTGATAAAATGGCTTGAGATTTTTCCAACGATATACAATTGTATTGTGGTGTTGCGGGTTTTAAAATTAAATCGGTATTGACACAAAATATAAACATTCGAGTTTACAGGGCAATTAGGGTGGATCGAAACGTTTTGGTATAATAGATGTCTGCACTCCAAAAACAAAAAAAAAAAAAAACACAATAATAACATGAAAGAAAGAACAGGAGTCGAGCGAATCGACAGTAAGTTAGTTTTTTTTTTGGAAGATCTTTTTTGGAAAATCTAAAAAAAAAAAAATAGTTTTATTCCTACACCCAGAAAAAAGTGCCTTCGAATCTAAAGGAAAAAATTTTCATCAATATAGTTTATCCATTTTATTTCCATTAAGGTAAATTTTTGTGAAAAATAATAAAATTTACTCGTTTCAGTAAAAAAATCCTAAACTGTAAGCAGTTAGGAATAGTTCATTAACTAGAATAAGGCATGGAATTTTACTCATACTATTTTCTTCGCTGGGTATAAGAATTTACTACTGAAAAAGAAAATTTTATTCACCGATAACAAAGCATTCGTAAAAATAAACAAAAACCGAACTAAAACCAAGTTTCCTCAAAATTAGTAAAATTTCTTATAAAATGATAATTGCGACTTCCTTTATAATAGAAAGTTTTTCATACATACGAACAACACTTGGCATAGAAAAATATTTTAGTTCATTCGTACTAAGAAGTATGCAATCCTTTCAAAACTTAAGGAAACACACTTGTTAGAATATAGGAAATTTTCCTAAATTTCTATTGTCTACCTGTAATCGATACCTGTCATCGTAATCGATGTGTTTGCGCGTGGGTGTAATCGATATATTTGCGCGTCGGTTGTTTTTTTTAGTTGGAATCGCAATGTTTTGGTATACGGAGAGATTGTTAAAAAATAATATGGTAAAATAATATAATAAATAACAAATAAAATATATAAAATATTTGTTATTTTAAATTAGTGAGAAAAATTTTCTTTTTTTAATAAATCTATCAATGTTCGTGATAGTGTATAAAGAAAGAAAACACCAGCAGAATAACAACCCTTTCATTTGTCTTCATTTTGGAATCTTCAATTATCAGGTAATATTCAGTGACGCTAACCTTTTGCAACAAAAATGTTTTATGATTTTTTATATTTGTAGGTATTGAAATTGTAAAAGGAGGACAAAATCGTTAGGCAGCAACTTATTAAAAGTGAAAAGTACAAGAAGAAGAAAAAGTGCGTTTTACAGTTGATAATATCACACGGAAATTGGAAATAGTGGAATAATAAACTAATATTTCAAAGAGATTCGATGCTGTTGATTCTTAAAAAATATATTCAATATATTAATAAAACATGTCTTTTATTGAAGATAAAATTGCTTATAGAAATAAATAAAATTGTATTTAAAAACGAAGGTAAGCAGTTCTAATTATAAAGTAAAAGTTTTACCACAAATGTGTAAGATTTGTCGAAATGAATGAAAAAATTTCAATAAAATCATTCCATATATGAATTCAAATTAGTTAAATTTTTTCATTCTGTAGTATAGTGTATATAAATATAGGAAAATGTTAACTAATATATGGAATGCATTATTCCTAATTTCTACGAAAATCACATCGTTCAAACAAATAAAAATGTCTTTGGCGCTATACGAAGTTCAACTTTCTTCACAATGAGTTCATTTTAACTTAAAGAAGGGGTCACTTTTTTCTGGGTGTAATATTTGGAGCAAAGGTACCTCTGAGCAGGTTTGAATAGTTTCTTTGCTTTTCACTATACACATTTCCTTGAATTTCCAATCCCACTTCGTTGCTAGCTCTTCATTATACCCTTCACCACTACTGTGGTACAGAGTATAATAAGTTTATGCATTTGTATGTAACGAGAAGAAGGAAAAGTCTGAGACCCATCGTTTAGTATACCGATCGGCTTAGAATTAAATTCTGAGTCGATTTAGCGATGTCCGTTTGTCTGTCTGCCTGTCTGTCTGTCCGTCTGTCTGTATATGTAATTTTGTGTGCACAGTACAGGTCGCAGATTAAGTCCGATCGTCCTAAAATTTGGCACAAAGTTTTAATTTGGCTCAAAGACAATCGCTATTGATTTAAAAAAAAAATCGGTTCAGATTTAGATATAGCTGCCATATATAGTTATCACCGATCTGGTCATAATTGACGTATTTATCAACTTCTTTTCTTAAAATTTCGTACAGCCAAATGGTTTGCGGATCTTGTAAAATATGCAAAATATCAGCCAAATCGGTTCAGATTCAGATATAGCTCCCATATATATCTTTCATCCGATTTGCACTTATATGGCCACAAAAGCCAGAGTTTTGTCCTGATTTGCTTCAAATTTTGCACAAGGAGTACGTTTAATAGTATCGTTAATTGTGCCAAATTTAGTTGAAATCGGTTCAGACTTAGATATAGCTACCATATATATCTTTCGCCCGATATGGACTTATATGGCCCCAGAAGCCAGAATTTTACCCTAATTTGCTTGAAATGTTGCACTAGGAATACAATTAGTAGTGTAGTATAGTGTGGTAAATTTTATTGAAATCTGTTTAGATTTAGATATAACTCCCATATATATCATTCGCCCGATTTGGACTAATATGACCACAGAGGCAAGGTTAGGTTAGGTTAGGTTAGGTGGCAGCCCGATGTATCAGGCTCACATAGACTATTCAGTCCATTGTGATACCACATTGGTGAACTTCTCTCTTATCACTGAGTGCTGCCCGATTCCATGTTAAGCTCAATGACAAGGGACCCCCTTTTTATAGCCGAGTCCGAACAGCGTTCCACATTGCAGTGAAACCACTTAGAGAAGCTTGAAACCCTCAGAAATGTCACCAGCATTACTGAGGTGGGATAATCCACCGCTGAAAAACTTTTTGGTGTTCGGTCGAAGCAGGAATCGAACCCACGACCTTGTGTATGCAAGGCGGGCATGCTAACCATTGCACCACGGTGGCTCCCACAGAGGCAAAAGTTTTACTCTGATTTACACGAAATTTTGCAGAGGGAGTAGAATTAACATAGTAAGAAATTTTATTGAAATCGGTTCAGATTTCGATACAGCCTCCATATATATGTTTTTCCGATTTAGGCCAAAAGGGCCAAAATACCCACATTTTTCTTATAAAATCGCCACTGCTAAGTCGAAAACTTGTAAAAATTACTCAAATTTTCCTATTACTCTAATACACATCTATCGACCGATAAATCATAAATACGCTTTTGCGAAGTTGCCTCAAACTTGGTTCAGATTTAAATGTTTTCCATATTTTGTTAGTAACATTGTGCTTCATCATCCCAGGGCATAAGACGATTTAAATTTTAGTTATAGAGATTTTGTAGAAGTACAAAAAATTGTCTCCAAACCGTTTAAGATATAAATATCTGTATATGGGAATATAAACCTTCATGAAGGAGTTGAGATGGTAACACAAATTTTGGTCTACAAAGTGGTGAAGGGTATAATATAGTCGGACCCGCCCAACTTTAGACTTTACTTACTTGTTTTATTTGTATAATAGTCAAAGAAAATTATAAACATACATCGTAATATAATAACAGAAATCATACAACATGTGAGAGTATACAAAAATTACACAAAACATGACACACACACACACATACAACGACTTCCAACTTTGTAGAAGCTACCGGCAATACAAAATTTCAAAAACAACTTTTCAAATCTCGTGAGTCTATTCCATTGTGGTTAGAAGGAAAAACTTTAATGAAAGAAAAATTCAACAAGAAGCAACTATGAAGAAAGTTTTGTTCAAATGAAAGTTTCCCCACAAGTGTTGGAGTGGGGCAATAATTCCCAAAACGAAGAGAATTAAATTCTAAATCATATTAAAGTCGTAAATATGATATAAATATAATATAAATATGTGATGTTGAAGCAAATTAAGTGACAAAATAAAAATAAAGGAAATCTCGCGCTCATATTGTGGATTTAATAGGGTGGTCCAATAAGTCTCCAATAATAAAAATAATAAAAACAAAAAAGAATACTTCTTTTCGTATAGTTATTAAAACGAAGAAATTTTATTTCTATAGAAAATTTTGTCAATATTTAATTTCTAATGAAAATTTTGTCAAAATTTTTTATTCTATAGAAACTTTTGTCAAAATTCTATTTTTATAGAATATTTTCTCAAACATTTATTTCTCCAGAAAATTTGACAAAATTTTATTTCTATTGAAAAATTTCTCAAACTTTTATTGCTATAGAAAATTTTGTCAAAATTTTATTTCTATAGAAACTTTTGTCAAAATTGTGTTTCCGTAGAAAATTTTTGCAAAATTTTATTTCTATAGAAAATTTTCCTAAAATTTTATTTCTATAGAAAATTTTGTCATAATTTTATTTCTATAGAAAGTTTTGTCAAAATTTTTTCTATAGAAAGTTTTGTCAAAATTTTATTTTGTTGTCCGGATTTTATTTCTTCAGAAAATTTTCTTAAAATTTTATTTCTCTAGAAAATTTTGTCCAGATTTTATTTCTATAGAAAATTTTCCTAAAATTTTACTTCTATAGAAAATTTTCCTAAAATTTTATTTCTATAGAAAATTTTCCTAAAATTTTATTTCTATAGAAAATTTTGTCATAATTTTATTTCTATAGAAAATGCTGACTGGATTTTATTTCTATAGAAAATTTCGTCCAGATTTTATTTCTATAGAAAATTTTCTTAAAATTTTATTGCTATAGAATGTACGTGTTTTAATCAGTTGTAAGCTATCATGTATTAGCTTAATTGTCAAATTCCTCCCTAGGAAACAACAATATATAATTATACCCTCCACCATAGGATGGGGGGTATATTAACTTTGTCATTCCGTTTGTAACACAACGAAATATTGCTCTAAGACCCCATAAAGTATATATATTCTGGGTCGTGGTGAAATTCTGAGTTGATCTGAGCATGTCCGTCCGTCCGTCCGTCTGTTGAAATCACGCTAACTTCCGAACGAAACAAGCTATCGACTTGTTATTGATGTAGGTCAAATGGTATTGCAAATGGCCATATCGGTCCACTTTTACGTATAGCCCCCATATAAACGGACCCCCAAATTTTGCGTGCGATTGCTCTAAGAGAAGCAAATTTCATCCGATCCGATCCCCCGATTTGGCTTGCGAGGCCTATAAGAGAAGCAAATTTCATCCGATCCGGCTGAAATTTGGTACATGGTGTTAATATATGGTCTTTAACAACCATGCAAAAATTGGTCCATATCGGTCCATAATTACATATAGCCCCCATATAAACCGATCACCAGATTTGACCTCCGGAGCCTCTTGGAAGACCAAAATTCATCTGATTCAGTTCAAATTTGGTACGTGGTGTTAATAGATGGCCTCAAACTCCCATTCAAAAATTGGTCGCAATCGGTCCATAATTATATATAGGCCCCATATAAACCTATCCCCAGATTTGGCTTGCGGAGCCTCTAAGAGAAGCAAATTTCATCCGATCCGGCTGAAATTTGGTACATGGTGTTAGTATATGGTCTCTAACAACCATGCAAAAATTGGTCCACATCGGTCCATAATTATATATAGCCCCCATATAAACCGATCCCCCGATTTGGTTTGCGAGGCCTATAAGAGAAGCAAATTACATCCGATCCGGCTGAAATTTGGTACATGGTGTTAGTATATGGTCTCTAACAACCATGCAAAAATTGGTCCACATCGGTCCATAATTATATATAGCCCCCATATAAACCGATCACCTGATTTGACCTCCGGAGCCGCTTGGAAGACCAAAATTCATCTGATTCAGTTCAAATTTGGTACGTGGTGTTAATAGATGGCCTCAAACTCCCATTCAAAAATTGGTCGCAATCGGTCCATAATTATATATAGGCCCCATATAAACCGATCCCCAGATTTGACCACCAGAGCCCCTTGGAAGAGCAAAATTCTTCCCATTCGGTTGAAATTTGGTACGTAATGTTAGTATATGGTATCCAACAACCATGCAGGAATTGGTTCCTAACAGCCCATAATTATATATAGCTCCCATATAAACCGATTTCCAGATTTGGTTTTGGAGCCTCTTGGAGGAGCAAATTTCATCCGAGTGAGTTGAAATTTAGTACATTGTGTTAGTATATGGTCGTTAACAACCATGCCTAACTAGGTCCATATCGGTCTATAGTTATATATATATCCCTCAGATAAATCGATTTCCAATCACACAAAAAGTGGTCCATATCAAGTTCATAATTGTATGTAGCCCCCATACAAGTGACCCCCATATTTCAATTCTGGCTCTTTACGTACCGTGCAAAAAGTCCATATCGATTCGTAATTATTTGTAGACTTAACTATACATAACTTTTTTCTCTAATATATACCACGTATGGACTAACTCACAATTTTGAAAACGATGTTAAGAGGTTTTAAGATACCACAACCCAAGTATTTCGTTTGTGGATGACAGTCTTTCGTAGAAGTTTCTACGCAATCCATGGTGGAGGGTACATAAGATTCGGCCTGGCCGAACTCACGGCCGTATATACTTGTTTTAATTTGAATTTAAATTAAAATATAATGTTTTGACGTTTTCGTTAGTTATGATAATGATATTACGTATGTTTAGTTACCATAGCAATTATATTGGAAGCCAGCAATAATTTCACTTCCTGTATAAATATTGTATTGTTTTTGTATTTTTTTGTTGAAAAAGATTTATCATAACTATTCCATCCAAATCAATGGTTCTATTTGAATTTCACAATTTAAATTTTTATATCGTTTTTTTTTTAATGTCATCATCAGGCTATAAAATGAAAACAGGAGTGGTGGTATCCTAGAATATTTTATTTATACATACGGATAGAGTTATTCCCCTTGGAGAGAAGTAGGTTTTTTTTTTGCAAAAATTTACACAAAATACTAGAAAGATGAATTAACGCTTCACCAAATTCACTCGAATCAGATCACGAGGATTGATACAATTGGTTGATAACAAGGTACAATGCATAGGTTCTGCAGATGAAGGCGGGACTTTGTGGTGAACATTTTAATTAAAAGAAAATTTAAAAGTTTAAAATGTTATTTCTTTAGATTTAGGGCAGTCATTTTTAAAATTTGCATCTCTCTGTTAAAATCTCATTTTGCACATTTTTTTTTCTAAAAAAATTTTGTCAAAATTGTATTTCCATAGAAAACTTTGTCAAAATTATATTTCTATGGAAAATTTGTCAAAACTTTATTTCTATTGAAAATTTTTTCAATGTATATATAGATATATAGATATATATAGAAAACTTTTTGAAAATTTTATTTCTGTAGGAAATTTTTATCAACAATGTATTTCAATAGAAAATTTTGTCAAAATTTAATTTCAGTAGAAAATTTTTACAAAATTTTCTTTCTATAGAAAATTTTTACAAAATTTTATTTCTATAGAAAATTTTGTCAAAACTTTATTTCTACAGAAAATTGTGTCAAAACTTTATTTCTATGGAAAAATGTTGTTAAAATTTTATTTCTATAGAAAATTTTGTCAAAATTTTATTTCTATAGAAAATTTTGTCAAAATTTTATTTCTATAGAAAATTTTGTCAACATTTTACTTCTATAGAAAATTTTTGCAAAATTTTATTTCTATAGAAAGTTTTGTCAAAACTTTATATCTATAGAAAATTTTGTCAAAACTTTATTTCTATGGAAAAATGTTGTCAAAATTTTATTTCTATAGAAAATTTTGTCAAAATTTTATTTCTATAGAAAATTGTGTCAAAATCTTATTTCTATAGAAAATTTTGTCAAAATTATGTTTCTATGGAAAATTTGTCAAAACTTTATTTCTATGGAAAATGTTGTCAAAATTTTATTTCTATAGAAAATTTTGTCAAAATTTTATTTCTATAGAAAATTTTGTCAAAATTTTATTTCTATAGAAAATTTTGTCAAAATTTTATTTCTATAGAAAATTTTGTAAAAATTTTATTTCTATAGAAAATTTTGTCAAAATTTTATTTCTATAGAAAATTTTGTCAAAATTTTATTTCTACGGAAAATTTGTCAAAACTTTATTTCTATGGAAAATGTTGTCAAAATGTTATTTCTATAGAAAATTTTGTCATAATTTTATTTCTATAGAAAATTTTGTCAAAATTTTATTTCTATAGAAAATTTTGTCAAAATTTTATTTCTATAGAAAATTTTGTCAAAATTTTATTTCTATAGAAAATTTTGTCAACATTTTACTTCTATAGCAAATTTTGTCAAAATTTTATTTCTATAGAAAATTTTGTCAACATTTTACTTCTATAGCAAATTTTGTCAAAATTTTGTTTCTATAGAAAATTTTGTCAACATTTTACTTCTATAGCAAATTTTGTCAACATTTTACTTCTATAGAAAATTTTTGCAAAATTTTATTTCTATAGAAAATTTTGTCAAAAATTTTGTCAACATTTTACTTCTATAGAAAATTTTTGCAAAATTTTATTTCCATAGAAAGTTTTGTCAAAACTTTATTTCTATAGAAAATTTTGTCAAAACTTTATTTCTATGGAAAAATGTTGTCAAAATTTTATTTCTATAGAAAATTTTGTCAAAATTTTATTTCTATAGAAAATTTTGTCAAAATTTTATTTCTATAGAAAATTGTGTCAAAATTTTATTTCTATAGAAAATTGTGTCAAAATTTTATTTCTATAGAAAATTTTGTCAAAATTATATTTCTATGGAAAATGTGTCAAAACTTTATTTCTATGGAAAATGTTGTCAAAATTTTATTTCTATAGAAAATTTTTTCAAAATTTTATTTCTATAGAAAATTTTGTCAAAATTTTATTTCTGTAGAACATTTTGTCAAAATTTTATTTCTATAGAAAATTTTGTCAAAATTTTATTTCTATAGAAAATTTTGTCAACATTTTACTTCTATAGCAAATTTTGTCAACATTTTACTTCTATAGAAAATGTTTGCAAAATTGTATTTCTATAGAAAATCTTTTCGAAATTTTATATCTATATAGAGAATTTTTGCAAAACTTTATTGCTATGGAAAATTTGTGCAAAATTTTATTTCTATAGAAAATTTTGTCAAAATTTTATTTCTATAGAAAATTTTTTCAAAATTTTATTTCTATAGAAAATTTTGTCAAAATTTTATTTCTGTAGAACATTTTGTCAAAATTTTATTTCTATAGAAAATTGTGTCAAAATTTTATTTCTATAGAAAATTGTGTCAAAATTTTATTTCTATAGAAAATTTTGTCAAAATTATATTTCTATGGAAAATGTGTCAAAACTTTATTTCTATGGAAAATGTTGTCAAAATTTTATTTCTATAGAAAATTTTTTCAAAATTTTATTTCTATAGAAAATTTTGTCAAAATTTTATTTCTGTAGAACATTTTGTCAAAATTTTATTTCTATAGAAAATTTTGTCAAAATTTTATTTCTATAGAAAATTTTGTCAACATTTTACTTCTATAGCAAATTTTGTCAACATTTTACTTCTATAGAAAATGTTTGCAAAATTGTATTTCTATAGAAAATCTTTTCGAAATTTTATGTCTATATAGAGAATTTTTGCAAAACTTTATTGCTATGGAAAATTTGTGCAAAATTTTATTTCTATAGAAAATTTTGTCAAAATTTTATTTCTATAGAAAATTTTTTCAAAATTTTATTTCTATAGAAAATTTTGTCAAAACACAGTCCTCTGTGTCTTCAAAATAGACAAATAAATAAGTAATAAAATCCTCAGATCCCTCAGGATATTAAACATTGTCTTCTTGTATTGGTGTTCATGGAAATTGTGCCAATAAACTCACATCCTGCTTGATGATGACCATTTTCACATTATTCGCTCGCTGCAAGAAGCAACAGGCAAAAAACATGTCAACTCTTTGAAAAATATCCTATTTCCCTCTCAGGTCCTTTTTGGGATTTGGGTTTATTTTTTGCGCAATCATTCTATCCTTGTGTCAATCGTCAACTCATTCAGTACACACTTGTTTTTTTGTAATGTTGACATTTGCATTCTTTCCGATGTTCATTTATTTCCATTATCCTGTGCGAATGGACATTGGCCTTTAAGGGGAGAGAGTGTATTGTTTCTAGGCCCCTTGTCCTTGTCTTTCCAAATTTCCTCTATCATGTTAAATGTTTATTAAAATTTTTATTCTCTCAGCAATCCTTTGCTGTTGCTGTTGCTATTTCCATGCCATTCATTCATCCATTCATTCTCGCATTCAATCAACTCTATTATAATCTGTGTGAGAGAGTGGACCATGGTGAATGCCAACGATTGATAACGTTATTTAAACATAACAGTTTGTTTGTCAATGTATTTGTGATGAGTGTGTATATGTGGGAGAATGTGTATACATTTTGTATAACGGAAACATAAATGACAGAGGAAATCTAGCAAAAGATTCAATAGAAGTTCTCTCTCCCCTTTTTCTCTCACTCTTTTTCGCCATCACTTTGCATTCCATTCTAGAAGAATGCTGTTGCAGAGAATATAGCATCGAACAAATAACGACTGTTGAATGTTCCACAGGGTGCGATGATATTGAAAAAGAGGAGGGAAGAAAACTTCAATGGCTACAGCGACTATAGGATATTACATTCATTGAAGTTGTACCCACATTCTCCCTATTCGCCAGGAATGTTGAGAGTGGGTTTCGTTTGCCAAGAGAACATTTCTTTGGACCGACTTTTAGTCACACTTCACTAAGGATTACACCTACGGTTGCCACTTGAGATAAAAATAATCACCAAAATGTGGGGAAAATTTTACCAAAAACTACCAAACAAAAAATACTAGTTTGAAAAAAAAAATCTTCTTTTATTTCCATAGAACATTTTTGGAAAATTTTAATTCTATAGAATATTTTTGGAAAATTTTAATTCTATAGAAAATTTTGTCAAATTTTTATTACTATAGAAAATTTTTGTAAAAATTTCTATAGAAAATTTTTGTCAACATTTTATTTTTATAGAAAATTTTGTCAAAATTTTATTTCTATAGAAAATTTTGTCAAAATTTTATTTCTATAGAAAATTTTGTCAAAATATTATTTCTGTAGAAAATTTTGTCAAAATTTTATTTCTATAGAAAATTTTGTCAAAATATTATTTCTGTAGAAAATTTTTACAAAATTGTATTTTTATACAAAATTTTGTCAAAATTTTATTTCTATAAACAATTTTGTCAAAATATTATTTCTGTAGAAAATTTTGTCAAAATATTATTTCTGTAGAAAATTTTTTCAAAACATTTTTTCTGTAGAAAATTTTTACAAAATCGTATTTTTATAGAAAATTTTGTCAAAATTTTATTTCTATAAAAAATTTCGTCAAAATCTAATTTCTGTAGAAAACTTTGCCAAAATTGTATTTTTATAGAAAAATTTGCCAAAATTGTATTTTTAAAGAAAATTTTGCCAAAATTTTATTTTTATAGAAAATTTTGACAAAATTGTATTTTTATGGAAAGTTTTGTCAAAAATTTCCAACAATTCTTGAGCCGGAGAAAGTCTGTTTAATCGACAAGGTACTTGGAACGACTGATCTTAATTTCTTGCAAAAAAAGATGTCGCAATATTTTGACGTGGCATTAGAATGAAAACTGCAAGACCTATTTGGCTAAAATATCGTCAATAAATTTATATTGCATCCCTAGTGTTACCAACAGAATGACCACTCGAGTATAGTGCTATTGAAAAGAATATACCAACCGTTGAGTGGTGACCACAGTTTCTTGTTCCAATCGATTTTGTCCTGTTGCTCTTAATTAAGATCTTTTGTGTGACCGTATGCCTTCATACTTTGATATGACTTCTGTAGTCCCTTACATAGCCGTCGGGCATCCGGGCAAAAGCAAGCAACAACGACAAGTTTACACGGTTGCCACAGTTGACA
Source organism: Haematobia irritans (assembly GCF_050003625.1). NCBI lineage: Eukaryota > Metazoa > Arthropoda > Insecta > Diptera > Muscidae > Haematobia > Haematobia irritans. The sequence goes on from NC_134400.1 coordinate 11,800,356, forward strand.
GAATTCTACCAAAAAATGGTAGATATTCAATTTACCGAACAGATTGGTTTTGACAAAATTTTCTATAGAAATAAAGTTGTGTGAACATTTTCTATAGAAGTAACATTTTGACATTTTTTTTGGAAATAAAATGCTGTAAAAATTTTCTTTGGAAATAAAATTTTGGGAAAATTTTCTATAGAAATAAAATTTTGACAAAATTTTCTATAGAAATAAAATTTTGACAAAATTTTCTATAGAAATAAAATTTTGACAAAATTTTCTATAGAAATAAAATTTTGACAAAATTTTCTATAGAAATAAAATTTTGACAAAATTTTCTATAGAAATAAAATTTTGACAAAATTTTCTATAGAAATAAAATTTTGACAAAATTTTCTATAAAAATAAATTTTGTCAAAAGTTTTCCATAGATATTTCTCTAGAAAATTTTAAAACAATTTTCTATAGAAATAAAAATTTGACAAAATTTTCTATAGAAATAAAATTTTGACAAAATTTTCTATAGAAATAAAATTTTGACAAAATTTTCTATAGAAATAAAATTTTGACAAAATTTTCTATAGAAATAAAATTTTGACAAAATTTTCTATAGAAATAAAATTTTGACAAAATTTTCTATAAAAATAAATTTTGTCAAAAGTTTTCCATAGATATTTCTCTAGAAAATTTTAAACAATTTTCTATAGAAATAAAAATTTGACAAAATTTTCTATAGAAATAAAATTTTGTCAAAATTTTCTATAGAAATAAAATTTTGACAAATTTTTCTATAAAAATAAATTTGTCAAAAGTTTTCCATAGATATTTCTCTAGAAAATTTTAAAACAAGTTTCTAGAAAAATGAAATTTTGACAAAATTTTCGATAGAAATAAAATTTTGACAAAATTTTCTATAGAAATAAAATCTTGACAAAATTTTCTAAAGAAATAAAATTTTGACAACATTTTCTATAGAAATAAAATTTTGACAAAAGTTTCTATAGAAATAAAATTTTGACAACATTTTCTATAGAAATAAAATTTTGACAAAAGTTTCTATAGAAATAAATTTTGTCAAAAATTTTCCATAGATATTTCTCTAGAAAATTTTAAAACAATTTTCTAGAAAAATAAAATTTTGACAAAATTTTCTATAGAAATAAAATTTTGACAAAATTTTCTGTATAATATAAAATGTTGACAAAATTTTCTATAGAAATAAAATTTTGTCAAAATTTTCTTATAGAAATACAATTTTGAAATATTTCTCTATAGAAATAAAATTTTGAAAACATTTTCTATAGAAATAAAATTTTGTCAAAATTTTCTATAGAAATAAAATGTTGACAAAATTTTCTGTATAAAATAAAATTTTGACAAAATTTACTATAGAAATAAAATTTTGACAAAATTTTCTATAGAAATAAAATTTTGACAAAATTTTCTATAGAAATAAATTTTGTCAAAAATTTTCCATAGATATTTCTCTAGAAAATTTTGAAACAAGTTTCTAGAAAAATGAAATTTTGACAAAATTTTCGATAGAAATAAAATTTTGACAAAATTTTCTATAGAAATAAAATTTTGACAAAATTTTCTATAGAAATAAATTTTGTCAAAAATTTTCCATAGATATTTCTCTAGAAAATTTTGAAACAATTTTCTAGAAAAATGAAATTTTGACAAAATTTTCTATAGAAATAAAATTTTGACAAAATTTTCTGTAGAAATAAGTCGGACACACTTGTTCTGCTTTCAACGAATCTTTATTTCAGACTAACTGTTTTATATTCATGTATATTCATGGGTACATAATTACAAATGAAGGATAGTAATGTATTGATGATAAATGTCATTAAAGGCAATTCAATTACAACGATATGATGTGTTCAGAGAGTAATAAAAAACCGAATCGACTTTGCATCTCTAACACCTCCCCTCAAAGTCGTGAGGCAGCAATGGATTGAGCGCTGGTCATACCGAAACTGTGGATGTGTTTAAAGTGTTTATTTGCTCCCAAACTTTTGGTAAGAACGTCGGCTTCCATATCCTCAGTGGGTTTATAGTGTAGTTGAATATATCCTTTATGTTGTGTTTGATACAAAAATTGATGTCGAACATCTATATGCTTTGTTCGAGAATGATGTGCATTTGACTGAATTAATTTCTGTGCACTCTGGCTGTCATTAAAAATTGTTATATTGTCTATTGGAAAACCAATTTCATTCAAAATGCGTCTGAGGTAGAGTGCTTCTTTTGTTGCTTCAGTTATGGCCAAAAATTCTGCTTCAGTGCTGGACAGTGCCACTGAGCGTTGCTTGCGAGCTTCCCACGATATCAAACTACCACTAAGTACAAATGCATATCCAGAATACGACTTTCGATCGCTCAAATTGTTTCCCCAATCTGCATCTACAACACCGTAAATATTTGAGGAATTTTTCCGATACAAAAGTCCATAATCTGCTGTTCCGTTGAGATATCGTAAAACTCTCTTGGCAGCTTGCCAATGTTCTGTGCTGTAATTGCTATTAAACTGGCTTAAATAATTCACTGGATACGCTATGTCGGGCCTAGTTGAAACGGCTAGGTACATCATGGCACCGACCAGGCTTTGGTATGGATATTTACTCATTATGTTTTGATCAGGCTTTTGTCTATCCAATTTACAATTTTGATCTAAAGGGGTTTTTGCAGGTTTTGAATTTTCCATTTTAAATCGCTTTAGTATTGAATTCACGTAGCTCTTTTGATTTAGAAAAATATAGTTTTCGTTTAAATTTTGTGAAAATTCGATACCTAAAATCTTCGTAGCTGTTCCCATGTCTTTCATTTCGAAAGATTCTGCTAATGATTTCTTAATTTTTTCACGCCATTTTTCATCATTTGTTGCGATAAGCAAATCATCTACATAAATAGTAATTAGCATAATTTTATTACCTTTTTTGTTATAAAATAAGCATGGATCTTGTTGAGATGATTTGAGTCCTAATTGAAGCATTTTATCTGTTAATTTTTTATACCATTGAAGTCCAGATTGTCGTAGGCCGTATAGAGCTTTTACTAATTTACATACTGGTCTCTTTGCTTTGTTTAAATCATCTATCCATTTCTTCGATAAACTTTTTGCTTGTTTGCACTTTTTCACATTCGTTCCTATTTGTTTATCTTTCTTTATTTCTTCTAAAAAAGTGGGGAGAAAATCAGGTATTTCAGTGTAAATGTTCTCCTCCAATTCCCCGTTAAGATACGCTGTCACAAAATCCATTTGGTGAATTTCTAAATCTCTTTGAGCTGCAATAGCAGATACCAGTCGTATTGTTGACGCACGAACTACAGGGGAATACGTATTTGTAAAATCCTCTCCTGGCTTCTGGGAGTAGCCCTTCGCCACCAATCTCACTTTCTTCTTGTTGTTTTCTTTTGTTCTAAATACCAATCTATTACCTATCACTTGCTTTTCTGATGGTCTTTCTACAATCTCCCAAGTGCCATTGATCAGCTGGGCTATGTATTCGTCCTCTATTGCTGTTTGCCATTCCTTGCTTTCTTCACTGTTCATAGCTTCGCTAAAAGTCAACGGGTCTCCGGCTAATGCTGCATTCGCATATTCACAGTCTTCGAATTCATCTTCATTTTCATCTTGATCTCTTTCATTCTCTTCATTATTATTTTGCGTATTTGTTTTGGCACTTATTTTCCTTGGCCGACCTCTTGCACCTGTTCTCAATATTCTTGGTCTTCCTTTACTTACTTTTGGTGCTCCATCAACTAAATCACTACCAGTTCCGTTTTCTTCATTTTCTATTATTTCATCCTCGTCCTCTTTCAATTCAACTTCGTCTTCACTTTCAATTGTTATTTTGCCTTCTCCTTCACTCTCTGGTTCTAATTCCATATCTTCGATTACGTCGATGGGTGGTGAAATTGAAATATTGTCAGTGTTCTCGTTGATGAATTTTACGTCTCGGCTGATGATTACCCTTCGTCTCCACTCTGACCACATTCTATACGCTTTTGCCTCATTGGAGTAACCTACGAGAATGCATTCCTCTGATCGGGAATCTAGTTTATTATTTGATTTGTCTTTAATCAATACGTATGCCTTCGTTCCAAATGGCCTCATATGTTTCAATGATGGTTTCTTACCGGTCCACAATGTGTAAGGCAAATCTCCATTTAATGATTTTGTAGGGCATCTGTTTCGGATGTAGCAAGATGTGTTAATGGCTTCGGCCCAAAAAGTTTGAGGTACACCGGCTTGCTTAAGAAGACATCTGGCCATTTCCAGTAGAGTGCGATTTTTTCGTTCAGCAATCCCGTTTTGCTGCGGGGTATGGGGGACGGTCAAACGTCGTTGGATACCAGCCTCCATCAAAAATTTATTAAATTGACCACTTAGGTATTCCCTTCCATTATCGGTTTGTAGAAATTTTATTTTCATACCTGTAAAATTTTCAGCAGAATTCTTAAAATTTTTAAATGCATCGAAAACATCAGATTTGTGTTTTAAAAAGAAAACTTCGCAATAGCGGGAAAAGTCGTCAATAAATGTGACGAAATAACGATATTGTGAGTGAGAGGCTACTGGTAGGGGTCCACAAATGTCACTATGTACAATCTCCAATACGCTATTTGCATAAATACCTTTGTTTTTCTTAAATGGATTTTGAGCTTGCTTTTCGCTGAGACAGATTGTACATGGTGACAATTTGGTGCCAATCTTTATGTCAACTCCGTGAGCTTTTTGTGATGTTGCGAGTGCTTTTAAATCACTTTCATTTAAGTGACCGAGTCGTCTATGCCATAAATCCATTTCATTTAAATCATTATCCTTTGCAACGTTCGCCATGTCTTTTGAATTCCTTATGTAATATAAATTTCCAATTCTGTTTGCTTTGCAAATTATTTTATTTTTCTCAACAATGAGTGCTTCGTTTTTAGTAAATCGTATCTCATACCCTTTATCCGCCAATTTCGATATGGACATCAAGTTTGTACGAAGGTCTTTTACGTACATAACATCTTTGACATTAAAATTGTACTCACGATTATCCTCCATAAAGTTCAATTTAATATCTCCAATTCCAGAAATTTCGCTTGTCTGTCCATTTGCTAGACACAGTGTTCTTTTTATTTTCTTCATGTTGTAAAATTCTTTGAAATTAGAGCTCATATGAGACGTACAGCCACTGTCCAAGCACCAGCTGTTTTCAATGTCGACGCAACTAAATGCAGCATCTGTGCAATTAAATAATGACTTTTCGGTGTTAAAATCTTTCTCCTTATGGTAATTGCTATATTGTTTTGCTTTGCAATTGACAGCATAGTGCCCCAACCTACCACACTTGAAACAGCTTTGGTTTTGTTTTTTATTTTTTCTTTTGTTGATCCACTTTGACTCTCTTTGGGGTCGGTTGCAATTACTGTTCCCATTACCTCCCACATACAATGCACTTTGACTCTCTCGCTCTGATTTGACTTTTCTCGATTCGTCTTCTTCCATTATCTTTACTCTTAAAAGTTCGGGTGATGGTAACTCATCTCTTGTTTCAAGAGCGCATCTAAACGTTTCGAAAGAGTCTGGTAAACTGTATAAGAGAAGTATGGCCAATAGATCATCGCCTATCTCAACATTTATTTCTTTCAACTGTCCTACGGCTTCGAAAAAATCATTAAGGTGATCACGTGCGTTGTCTCCCTCTTTCATACGTGCCAATGCAACACGTTTTAATAATGTCGCCTTTCTTGCAGGGCCTTTTGATTGAAATGTAGATTTTAATTTCTCCCACATTTCTTTAGATGTGCCACACTTAGATATTAATCCCAACTCAGAAGGAGCGACAGACAGCATAATTTCAGCACACGCTTTTTGGTCTTTTGATATCCATTTTGTATCAATTGCTGTTGGTGTCTCTTCTTGGACGAAATTCCATAAATCGGCTTTTATTAAAATAGCTTTCATCTGCAGCTTCCACGTATCATAATTATGAGCGCTTAGTGGCTCAATTCTCACTCCGTTATTAGACATGGCTTCCAGAAAAAATTTGTTTTTTTTTTTTTTATTAGACAATTAAATCAATTGAGTTACTGAAATATATGGGACCTGGGCCCATAACCTGTAGAAATAAGTCGGACACACTTGTTCTGCTTTCAACGAATCTTTATTTCAGACTAACTGTTTTATATTCATGTATATTCATGGGTACATAATTACAAATGAAGGATAGTAATGTATTGATGATAAATGTCATTAAAGGCAATTCAATTACAACGATATGATGTGTTCAGAGAGTAATAAAAAACCGAATCGACTTTGCATCTCTAACATTTTCTATAGAAATAAAATTTTGAAAAAAATTTCTATAGAAATAAAATTTTGCAAAAATTTTCTATAGAATTAAAATTTTGAGAATGTTTTCTATAGAAATAAATTTATAGAAATACATTTTAGTCAAAAATTTTCTATTGAAATAAAATTTTGTCAAAAATTTTCTATTGAAATAAAATTTTGTCAAAAAATTTCTATAGAAATAAAATGTTTACAAAATTTACTATAGAAATAAAATTTTTACAAAATTTTTATAGAAATAAAATTTTGAAAAAAATTTCTATAGAAATAAAATTTTGGAAAAATTTTCTATAGAAATAAATTTTTGTTGTTGTTTGATAGTTGACCTTTAAATTATAATTAATGATATTTGTTTAGTTCAAGCCTAACTAAACAAATATAATTATAAATTTCTATAGAAATAAAATTTTGACAAAATTTCCCACATAATTTTTTGAAAACATTTTCTATAGAAATAAAATTTTGTCAAAAATTTTCAATTTAAAAAAAAAAAAAAATTTAGAGAAATAAAATTTTGACAAAATTTACCATATAAAAATAAATTTTTTCAATTTTTTTAAGAAATAAAATTTTGACAAAATTTACTATATAAAAGAAATTTTGACAAAATTTTTTATATAAAATAAAATTGTGAGAAATTTTGTATAGAAATAAATGTTTGAGTAAATTTTCTATAGAAATAAATTTTAATTTTTGGCTCGAGTGGCAACCCTGCAAGTGTAACAAATGTGTGTTGCCATTTAGGGTCCTTATGAATGTTTTCTCATATTTGATTTTGCTTTGTTTTACACATCATCACTTCTATCTCCCTATGTCTACTACAAACTTTTAATAATTCAAAGACTATACATGGTATAATTAAAACTGAAGATAGCAAATAAGTACAACATCAAATAAATATCGAAATAATACAAAAGGACAAGAAACTCCTCCCTACAAATGCTGGAGTAAAATTTCTTATTAAATTCTTCTTCAATGCAATTTTAAATTAAATTTTATACTGGAAGATGAATTTTTCAAGGCCAAGAGAGTTCTTGGGAAATATGCATCCTTACCTTGGTAAGGATATTACATTCAGGCATTTGTAGAATGGATTCATTTGAAAGTTTATTATGAAAGTTAAAATGAAGTGAAATTAGTTTAATTAATTTCTCTTCACTTTAACCATAGCGTTGCGTATAAGGGAAAACAGCAATTTCATTGTTGTTTAACTCCATACGTTTGAAACGGGATGAACTGCCACAAGAGTTTTCTTTTCTAAGGAACGAAATTTTCGAGAAAGGTTTCTTTTGAATAGAAAACAAAATTGAAACTAACACATTGAATCTACGAAATTTATAAATTAAAATTAAAACACATAAAAAACACAAAATATTGGTCTTAAAGCAAACACAGAGGAATTTCTTTTAATGTAATATTTATTTCTCGGAGGTAAGTAGTTTTCTTAGGGGTGACAACTTTGGACTTTTCTTTCTTACATCTGAAAGATTTACGAAAATTTACAGTGTATAGTAACCAGTGCACGTCTAGCTTCATTCGCAACCCAGACCATTTCTAGACGATATACACCCTTGGGAAATGGTAGAAATTTCACAAAATCTTCATCTAACGTCAAATCTTTTGCCACAATTGGTTGAGGCTGCAAAGAAAGCCAAATCAAGGAAAGTCTAGAAATTTCCAAAAGGCCTTACTTACTTCATACGGACATGTACGATTGATATTTGTATGCTTTCGTAGTTCTGAAGCCCACAACTCCCAAAATATATTGTATTTACTAGTCGCTTGAGCCAATAGAGCACATATATCCAGCCAACTATCATCAATAACTGATTCAAATCGGTTGCCAACTTTGCGAGATAATTTGAAACGAATCTAGAAGGGAAAAGATAATTGGATAAGAGACTTTTAAATGACTTATCCTTAATTTCCTTACCTTTAATGAGACAGTTTTCACTAAAGCATTTGCTATAGCATTTATGACATGGCGAGATTTCTTTGTTTTGTCCAATTCACACTGAGAGAAATTAACAAATGATAGATCATAGCTTAAACATTCTATGCCAGTTAATTGATAATTTCTTGCCCGTATGGAAATATTTTTGCAAATGAAAAATGAAAAAATCCAAACGAAAAATATCCAACGAAAATTAATCAGCATTTTTACTCTCAAAACCTCCAAAGTCAATTGAATCGAAATTGATCAAATAATGTGGCAAAATTTGTGTTGGTGATTATACTTCGTTTATTTCTATGGTTCAATGATTTTGCATCTGTATGAAAGCATAATCACAATTGGCTATTATTGGGCCAAAAAACTAAAAGTGAGCTTATCGTTATAATCATATATAATGAAAAATATTCTGAACATAATGTTTTCAAAAAATTTTGCCAAAATTTTCTATAGAAATAAAATTTTAACAAAATTTTCTATAGAAATAAAATTTTGCAAAAAAATTCTATGGAAATAAAATTTTGCAACAATTTTCTATAGAAATAACATTTTGCAAAAATTTTCTATAGAAGTAATAGTTTAACAAAATTTTCTATAGAAGTAATAGTTTAACAAAATTTTCTATAAAAATAAAATTGTGAAAAAAAAATTCTATAGAAATAAAATGTTGATAAAATTTTCTATAGAAATAAAATTTTGACAAAATTTTCTATAGAAATCAAATATTGACAAAATTTTCTATAGAAAAAGTTTTTGACAAAATTTTCTATAGAAATAAAATATTGACAAAATTTTCTATAGAAATAAAATATTGACAAAATTTCTATAGACATAAAAATTTTGACTAAATTTCTATAGAAATCAAATTTTGCAAAATTTTCTATAGAAAAAAAAATTGATTAAATTTTCTATTGGAATAAAATTTGGACAAAATTTTCTATAGAAATAAAATTTTGACAAAAATTTTTATAGAAATAAAATATTGACAAAACTTTCTACAGAAATGAACTTTTGCAAAAAATTTCTATAGAAATAAAATTTTAACAAAATTTTCTATAGAAATAAAATTTTGCAAAAAAATTTCTGTTCAAATAAAATTTTCCAAAAATTTTCTATTGAATTAAAATTTTGCAAAAAAAATTCTATAGAAGTAATAGTTCGACAAAATTTTCCATAGAAATAAAATATTGACAAAATTTTCTATAGAAATTAAATATTGACAAAATTTTCTATAGAAATAAAATTTTGACAAATTCTCTATTCAAATAAAATTTTGAAAATTTTTTGACTAAATTTCTATAGAAATCAAATTTTGCAAAATTTTCTATAGAAAAAATATTTGACTACATTTTCTATAGAAAAAAACTTGTCTAAATTTTCTATAGAAATAAAATATTGACAAAATTTTCTATAGAAATATTGACAAAACTTTCTACAGAAATGAAATTTTGCAAAAAATTTCTATAGAAATAAAATTTTGACAAAATTTTTTATAGAAATAAAATTTTGACAAATTCTCTATTCAAATAAAATTTTGAAAATTTTCTATAGAAATAAAATTTTGACTAAATTTCTATAGAAATCAAATTTTGCAAAATTTTCTATAGAAAAAAATTTTTGACTACATTTTCTATAGAAACATATTATTGACTAAATTTTCTATAGAAATAAAATATTGACAAAATTTTTTATAGAAATCAAATTTTGCAAAATTTTCTATAGAAATAAAATTTTAACAAAAGTTTCTATAGAAATACAATTTTAACAAAATTTTCTATAGAAATAAAATTTTGCAAAAATTTTCTATGGAATTAAAATTTTGCAAAAATTTTATATAGAAGTAATAGTTTGACAAAATTTTCTATAAAAATAAAATTTTGAAAAAAATTTCTATAGAAATAAAATTTTGACAACATTTTCTATAGAAATAAAATATTGACTAAATTTTCTATAGAAATAAAATATTGACAAAATTTTGTATAGAAATCAAAATTTGCAAAATTTTCTATAGAAAAATATTTTTGACTAAATTTTCTATAGAAATAAAATATTGACAAAATTTTCTATAGAAATAAAATTTTGACAATTTTTTTTATAGAAATAAAATTTTAACAAAATTTTCTATAGAAATAAAATTTTGCAAAAAAATTTCTGTTGAAATAAAATTTTGCAAAAATTTTCTATAGAAATAAAATTTTGCAAAAAAAATTTCTGTTGAAATAAAATTTTGCAAGAATTTTCTATAGAATTAAAATTTTGCAAAAATTTGGACTAAATTTTCTATAAAAATAAAATTTTGAAAAAAAAAATTCTATAGAAATAAAATGTTGATAAAATTTTCTATAGAAATAAAATTTTGATAAAATTTTCTATAGAAATAAAATATTGACAATTTTCTATAGAAATAAAATATTGACAAAATTTTCTATAGAAATCAAATGTTGACAAAATTTCTATAGACATTAAAATTTTGACTAAATTTCTATAGAAATCAAATTTTGCAAAATTTTCTATTGAAAAAATTTTTTGACTAAATTTTCTATTGGAATACAATTTTGACAAAATTTTCTATGGAAATAAAATATTGAAAAAATTTTCTATATAACTAAAATTGTGACACAATTTCTATAGACATAAAAATTTTGACTAAATTTCTATAGAAATAAAATTTTGCAAAATTTTCTATAAAAAAAAATGTTTTTTGACTAAATTTTCTATTGGAATAAAATTTTAACAACATTTTCTATAGAAATACAATTTTGCAAACATTTTCTATAGAAATAAAATTTTTCGAAAATTTTCTGTAGAAATAAAATTTTACAAAAATTTTCTATAGAAATAAATTTTTTGAAAAAATTTCCTATAGAAATAAATTTTTTTTGAAAAAATTTCCTATAGAAATAAAATTTTACAAAAATTTGGTATAGAAACATTTTAGACATTTTAACAAAGTTTGCTATAGAAATAAAATGTTGACAAAAAAAAAATCTATAGAAATAAAATTTTCTATAGAAATAAAATTTTATTTTTGGCTCGAGTGGCAACCCTGTAAGTGTAGGAAATATGTGTTGCCATTTAAGAACCTTATGAATGTCTCGTAATGTTTGATTTGTTTTGTTTTACACATCAGCACGTTATCTCACTATGTCTAGCACTAACTTCTAATTATTCAGGATCTTTACATGGTAAAAAAAAAAAATATAAAAAAATAAAGATAGCTAATAACAGTTTGGCTGATAAGTCCCCGGTCTGACATATAGATGGCGTCGCTAGTATTAAATGCATATTATTTTTATATAGTACCAACCTTCAAATGATTCGTGTCAAAATTTGACGTCTGTAAGTCAATTAGTTTGTGAGATAGAGCGTCTTTTGTGAAGCAACTTTTGTTATTGTGAAAAAAAATGGAAAAAAGGAATTTCGTGTTTTGATAAAATACTGTTTTCTGAAGGGAAAAAATACGGTGGAAGCAAAAACTTGGCTTGATAATGAGATTCCGGACTCTGCCCCAGGGAAATCAACAATAATTGAAATGAGCACGGAGGACGGTGAACGCAGTGGACGCCCGAAAGAGGTGGTTACCGATGAAAACATCCACAAAATGATTTTGAATGACCGTAAAATTAAGTTGATCGAGATAGCAGAGGCCTTAAAGATATCAAAGGAACGTGTTGGTCATATCATTCATCAATATTTGGATATGCGGAAGCTCTATGCAAAATGGGTGCCGCGCAAGCTCACTTTTACCAAAAAAAAAAAACAATGTGTTGATGATTCTGAGCGGTGTTTGCAGCTGTTAACTCGTAATACACTCGAGTTTTTCCGTCGATATGTGACAATGGATGAAACATGGCTCCATCACTACACTCCTGAGTCCAATCGACAGTCGGCTGAGTGGACAGCGACCGGTGAACCGTCTCCGAAGCGTGGAAAGACTCAAAAGTCGCTCTTGAAGGGAACTATGTTGAATAATAAAAACGAATTTTGACAAAAAAATGTGTTTTTCTTTGTTAGACCGGGGACTTATCAGCCAACCTGTTAAGTATAACATCAAATAAATAACAACATAATACGAGAAACACTCTTTAAAAATGGTAAATTAAAATTTCTTATTAAACTTTTCCTCCAAAAAATTTTATTTTATAGAAATTTTAACAAAATTATATTTTATAGAAAATTTTGACAAAAATTAATTTTTTAGAAAATTTTGTTAAAATTTTATTTATATAGAAAATTTCGTCCAAATTTTATTTTGTAGAAAGTTTTTTCAAAATTTTATTTCTATAGAAAAATTTTGTCAAAAATTTATTTCTATAAAAAAAATTGTCAAAATTTTATTTCTATAGAAAATTTTGTCAAATTTTTATTTCCATAGAAACTTTTGTCAAAATTTTATTTATATAGAAAATTTTGTCAAATTTTTATTTCCATAGAAACTTTTGTCAAAATTTTATTTATATAGAAAATTTTGTCAAAATTTTATTTCTATAGAAAATTTTGTCGAAATTTTATTTCTATAGAAAATTTTGTCGAAATTTTATTTCTATAGAAAATTTTGTCAAAATGTTATTTTATAGAAAATGTCAAAATTTTGTAACGATTAAATTCACTTGCTTGAACCACCAACAGCCCATTGTGATTGATTACATAAAGATACAGATTCATTGAACCATAGATATAGAAAATATGAAAAAAAAATGGAATAAGTATAACAAATTAACCTACTGTTGATTCCATACAATTGAAGTTTCGGAGTAAAAATGCAGATTAATTTTCGTTGGATATTTTTCGTTTGGGTTTTTTCATTTTTCGTTTGCAAAAATATTTCCATAGGGGCCAAAAATTACAAAATAATGGGTATTGAATGTTTAAGCTATGATCTAACATTTGTTAATTTTTCACAATGTCAAGTGGACAAATCGAAGAACTCTCGTCACGCCATAAATGCTATCGCAAATGTTTTAGTGAAAACTGTCTCAATAAAAGTAAGAAGGAAGTTGTGGTGGATACATCCTTTATGAGTCACTCAAACGTGTCTTATCCAAAATTTTCCCTTCTAGATTCGTTTCAAATTATCGCGCAAGGTCGGTAGCCAATTTCAAACAGTTGTTGATGATAGTTGGCTGGATATATGTGCTCTATTGGCTCAAGTTGCCAGTAAATACAATATCTTTTGGGAGTTGTGGTCTTCAGAACTACGAAAGCATACAAATATCAATCGTACATGTCCATATGAAGTGAGTAAGGCCTATGGAAATTTGTAGATTTTCTCTTAAAATCAAAATCGATGATTGTTTTGACTTTCTTTGCAGGCTCAACCAATTATTGCAAAAGATTTGGCTCTAAATGAAGATTATGTGAAAGTACTACCATTTCCCAAGGGTATATATCGCCTGCAAATGGTCTGGATTGTGAATGATGCTAAACGAGCTCTGGTTACTGTAAACAGTAAATTTTCGTAGACATTTATGGATTTAAGAAAAAAAGCAAAAGGGCCGGATGGTACAATGCCCTTTACACCCAGAGAAGGAATATGATCACCTCACAACTGTTTCAAGAACATAAATACATAAACATAAATTGTGGCAACCATGTTATTTGTATCCGATTTCTGCAATCATGGTTATGTTTGGTGAGAAAACAACATTTTTGGTTACCACAAACACATGGTCTACATCCAAACTTAACATTTAAATTTTGAAACATGTTTGAGGTGATCAAATGCCTTCTCTGCGTGGGGATATTAAACAGAAAACTAAAAGAAAATTATTTCTTAACTAAGTAAATTTGTACATCAAAATAATTTGCCTCTAACAAGTTTTTGTTGTGACGAAAATTGTTTTCCATTCATTTTCGCGTTCTCGGGGAATGAAGTATATTTTGAAATTCTAAGGGCCCATATTGATTTTGAATAAAACACAAATTATTTAGGGAAATTATTGCAATTTATTTTTATTATGATATGGAATAAAATATTGGCTAAATATTTTTTTGCTAACCCAACGGAACACTTTCGATGCACAGCAAAAAACGTAAACTGTCTTCCTAAAACCAGGAAAATCTAAAGCCCTATTGTACCCTGTAATTGCACTGCACGAAATCACACACTCTCATAGAAGAAAAAGAGGACTAAAAGTAAAGAAATCGCGAACGTAAAGAAATCTTTACTTTCTATAGAAAATTTTGTCAAAATTTTATTTCTATAGGAAATTTTGTCAACATTTTATTTTTATACAAAAATTTGTTAAAATTTTATTTCTATAAAAACACATTCTCAAAATATTATTTCTATCGAAAATTTTTGCAAAATTTTATTTCTAAATCATGTTTAATTCTAATGAAAAATTTGTCAAAATTTTATTACTTCGGAAAATTTGTGCAAAATTTTATTACTTCGGAAAATTTGTGCAAAATTTTATTTTTATAAAAAATTTTGTCAAAATTTTATTTCTGTAGAACATTTTGTCAAAATTTTATTTCTATAGAAAATTTTGACAACATTTTATTTCTATAGAAAATTTTGACAAAATTTCATTTCTATAGAAAATTTTGTCAAAGTTTTATTTCTCTAGAAAATTTTGTCAAAATATTATTTCTCTAGAAAATTTGGTCAACATTTTTTTGTTGTGGAACATTTTATCAAAAAAATTTATTTATATAGAAAATTTTTGCAAAGTTTTATTTCTATTAAAATTTTTCTCAAAATTTTATTTGTATAGAAATTTTTTTCAAAATTTTGTTTCTATAGAAAATTTTATCAATATTTTATTTCTATAGAAAATTTTGTCAAAATGTTATTGTTAAAGAAAATTGTCAAAATTTTATTTTTTTATTTTATTATTTATAAAATTTTTCTATAGAAATAATATTTTGACAAAATTTTTCTATAGAAATAAAATTTTGCAAAATTATTAGAAATTTTTGTCAAAATATTATTTCTATAGAAAATTTTGACAAAATTTTATTTCTATAGAAAATGTTGACAAAATTTCATTTCTATAGAAAATTTTGTCAATGTTTTATTTCTCTAGAAAATTTTGTCAAAATATTATTTCTCTAGAAAATTTGGTCAACATTTTATTTTTATGGAAAATTTTATCAAACAATTTTATTTATATAGAACATTTTTGCAAAATTGTATTTCTATTAAAAATTTTCTCAAAATTTTATTTGTATAGATTTTTTTTTTTAATTTTGTTTCTATAGAAAATATTCACAAAATTTTATTTCTATAGAAAATTTTGTCAAAATGTTATTGTTATAGAAAATTTTGACAAAATTTTATTTCTATAGAAAATTTTGTCAAAATTTTATTTTTTTATTTTATTATTTATAAAATTTTTCTATAGAAATAATATTTTGACAAAATTTTATTTCTATAGAAAAATTTTGTCAAAATATTATTTCTATAGAAAATTTTGTCAAAATTTTATTTCTATAGAAAAATTTTGCAATTTTTTATGTCTATAGAACAATTTTGCAAAATTTTGTTTCTATAGAAATTTTTGTCAAAATATTATTTCTATAGAGAATTTTGTCAAAATTTTATTTCTATAGAAAATTTTGACAAAATTTCATTTCTATAGAAAATTTTGTCAAAGTTTTATTTCTCTAGAAAATTTTGTCAAAATATTATTTCTCTGGAAAATTTGGTCAACATATTTTTATGGAAAATTTTATCAAAAAATTTTATTTATATAGAAAGTTTTTGCAAAATTTTATTTCTATTAAAAATTTTCTCAAAATTTTATTTGTATAGAAATGTTTTTTTTTAAATTTTGTTTTTGAAAATTTTGACAAAATTTCATTTCTATAGAAAATTTTGTCAAAGTTTTATTTCTCTAGAAAATTTTGTCAAAATATTATTTCTCTGGAAAATTTGGTCAACATATTTTTATGGAAAATTTTATCAAAAAATTTTATTTATATAGAAAGTTTTTGCAAAATTTTATTTCTATTAAAAATTTTCTCAAAATTTTATTTGTATAGAAATGTTTTTTTTTTTTTAAATTTTGTTTCTATAGAAAATATTCACAAAATTTTATTTCTCTAGAAAATTTTGTCAACATATTATTTCTCTAGAAAATTTGGTCAACATTTTTTTATGGAAAATTTTATCAAAAAATTTTATTTATATAGAAAGTTTTTGCAAAATTTTATTTCTATTAAAAATTTTCTCAAAATTTTATTTGTATAGAATTTTTTTTCAAAATTTTGTTACTATACAAAATATTCTCAATATTTTATTTCTATAGAAAATTTTGTCAAAATGTTATTTCTATAGAAAATTTTGTCAAAATGTTATTGTTATAGAAAATTTTGACAAAATTTTATTTCTATAGAAAATTTTGTCAAAATTTTGTTTTTTTATTTTATTATTCATAAAATTTTTCTACATATTTTGACAAAAATTTTATTTCTATAAAAAATTTTGTCAAAATATTATTTCTATAGAAAATTTTGACAAAATTTTATTTCTATAGAAAATTTTTGCAAAATTTTATTTCTATAGAAAATTTTGCGAAATTTTATTTCTATAAAAAATTTTGTCAAAATATTATTTCTATAGAAAATTTTGACAAAATTTCATTTCTATAGAAAATTTAGTCAAAGTTTTATTTGTCAAAATATTATTTCTCTAGAAAATTTGGTCAACATTTTTTTTGTGGAAAATTTTATTTATATAGAAAATTTTTGCAAAATTTTATTTCTATTACAAATTTTCTCAAAATTTTATTTGTATAGAAATTTTTTTCAAAATTTTGTTTCTACAGAAAATGTTCTCAATATTTTTGTTGTATAGAAAATTTTGTCAAAATGTTATTTCTATAGAAAATTTTAACAAAATTTTATTTCTATAGAAAATTTTGTCAAAATTTTATTTCTATAGAAGGGAGCCGCCGTGATGCAATGGTTAGCATGCCCGCCTTGCATACACAAGGTCGTGGGTTCGATTCCTGCTTCGACCGAACACCAAAAAGTTGTTCAACGGTGGATTATCCCACCTCAGTAATGCTGGTGACATTTCTGAGGGTTTCAAAGCTTCTCTAAGTGGTTTCAGTGCAATTTGGAACGCCGTTCGGACTCGGCTATAAAAAGGAGGTCCCTTGTCATTGAGCTTAATATGGAATCGGGCAGCACTCAGTGATAAGAGAGAAGTTCACCAATGTGGTATCACAATGGACTGAATAGTCTAAGTGAACCTGATACATCGATACACCTAACCTAACCTATTTCTATAGAAAATTTTGTCAAAATTTATTTCTTAAGTAATTTTTGTCAAAATTTTATTTCTCTATAAAATTTTGTCAAAATTTTGTTTTATAGAATATTTTTGCAAAATCTTATTTCTATAGAAAATTTTTGCAAAATTTTATTTCTTATTGTTGTTTTTGATTTCAGATTAAAACCATGCATTGATTTGAATTGAGTTGGCTGGGTTTGTTTTTGAGCGTGTTTCCTCTATCTTCATTCGTTTTGTTTGTTATTGGCGGTTTTCTCTTCAATCATTATTTTTGTTTTTGATTTCAGCTTAAAACCATGCATCGACTAAACTACTATTGAAAACTTTCTCATAATTTTATTTCTAAAGAAATGTTTGTCAAAATTATATTTTTATCGAAATTTTTGTGAAAATTTTATTTCTATAGAAAATTTTTGCAAAATTTTATTTGTATGGAAAATTGTCTCCAAATTTTATTTCTGTAGAAAATTTTCTCAAAATTTTATTTTAAAGATTTTTTTTTTTTGGCAAAATTTCAAATTTATATTTCTATAGAAAATTTTCTAGAAATTTTATTTCTATTTTGTCAAAATTTTATTTCTATAGAACATTTTTGCACAATTTTATTTCTCTCGAAAATTTTGTCAAAATTTGATTTCTCTACAAATTTGTATCAAAAAATTTTGTCAATTTTCATTTTGTTTCTATAGAAAATCTTATCAAAAATTATTTCTATAGAAAATTTTGTCAATTTTTTTTTGCAAAATTTTATTTCGATAGATAATTTTTGCAAAACTTTTTTTTCTACAAAAAATTTTGCCAATTTTTATTCCATAGAACATTTTGTCAAAATTTTATTTCTATAGCAAATTTTCTCAAAACTTTATTTTCAGACAAAATTTTGTCAATTTTTATTCGTATATATTTTCGCTTCCATATATTTTGATTATTTCCATAAAAACGCTTTCATTGTATGCTATTGTTTTTATTATTTGATTTGGGAATTTTCTTTTATATACATTTTTCCAAATAGTTCCATTGATCATCTATGTCCTCACCGAATTTATGAGGACGGTACAACGTTTGACTTGGTTCACAACAAATACCAATTGCAAACGATATTGTCCTCTGGGAAATGGAACAAAATTGGCAGAAGCATGACCGCCAGGTACATCTTTGGCTATTATTGTCTGAGCCTGAGAATTTTGAAAGAAAAAGCGTAATGATTGTTTTTTTTTTTGTTGTTTACAGGATAGGTCGATTACCTACCTCATAAGGACACGAATGATTGACATTTGAATGGCTTCGTATAGAGGGTCCCAATAAATCCCAAAAAATATTACGATTTTTACCTCCAACATTGGCCAACAGGCCACATATATCTACTGTTTCTTCATCAAAAAATGTGCGAAGGTTTTTATTAACTTTGCGAAATACCTTAACACGTGTCTGAAAGAAAGCGAATCAAAATTATTGTACAAAATTAAGAAATTCTTTATCCATTTCGTACTTGCCTTTATATCAGTAGCTCTTTGGAAAAGATTGGCTTTTACATTTATTAGAGGTGTTCTATTTTTAACCTTATTCACTTGACACAGGGAAAAATTAACAAATTTTTGATCGTAAGTAATGCAATCGATGCTGGCAGCTTCAAAATTTGTGGCCCATGTCGAAGGGACCACAAAAATTGGAACCATAAGGAACCATTGGGCTATCATGATAAAAAAAACAGAGCTTGCTTCTTTAGACGTAATGGAATGAGCTCTATGAATGAATTTTTTAACATTGATTTGTATCATTTTTTGTTACTTTGACCTTCATTTAATCGATCAGTTTTGTTATCTCTCTCTATATGCCCCAGTTAATTCAATGTTGTACATCCAATCATCATTTAGCTAACGAGCATGCTAATGAGAATCAGTGTTGGATAAAAGTCCGTCAGTCTGCCTATGTGTTGACATAATTAAAATCGAATTTGCAGTTTGCGAAAATAAATAAAAAATATATAAATTTCTATAAAAAATTATGTCAAAATTTTATTTCTATAAAAAATGTTGTCAAAATGTTATTTCTATGGAATTTTTTGTCCAAATTTTATTTCTATAGAAAATTTTGTCAAAATTTTATTTCTATAGAAAATTTTGTCAAAATTTTATTTCTATAGAAAATTTTGTCAAAATTTTATTTCTATAGAAAATTTTGTCAACATTTTATTTCTATAGAAAATTTTGTCAAAATTTTATTTCTATAGAAAATTTTGTCAAAATTTTATTTCTATAGAAAAACTTTTAACAAAATTTTATTTATATAGACAAATTTTTAACAAAGCTTTATTTCTAAAGAAAATTTTCTCAAAATCTCATTTCTATAGAAAATTATCTCAAACTTTTTTTCTAAGGACAAAAATTTATTTTTGTCAAAATTTTATTTCTATAGAAATTTTTGACAAAATTTTATTTCTATAGAAAATTTTCTTAAAATCTTATTTCTACAGAAAATTTTGTTAAGATGTTATTTCCATAAAATATTTTGTAAAAATTGTGTTTCTATAGAAAATCGTTTAACAAAATGTTATTTATAATTTTTTTCTTTTATTGTTAACAAAGTTTTATTTCTAAAGAAAATTTTTCTCAAAATCTCATTTCTATAGAACATTTTCTCAATTTTTTTTTTTAAACCTTATTTCTACTTCTATATATATTTTTCTCAAAATCTTATTTTTGTTTCTATAACATTTTTGCAATATTTTATTTCTATAGAAAATTTTGTCAAAATTTTATTTCTATAGAAAATTTTGTCAAAATTTTATTTCTATTAAATTTTTTTGCAAAATTTTTTGCTAAAATTTTATTTCAATAAAAAATTTTGTAAAAATTGTTTTTCTTTAGAAAATCTTTTAACAAAATATTATTTATATAGAAAATTTTTTAACAAAGTTTTATTTTTAAAGAAAATTTTCTCAAAATCTCATTTCTATAGAAAATTTTCTCAATATTTTTTTTAAATCTTATTTCTACTTCTATAACATATATATTTTTCTCAAAATCTTATTTCTGTTTCTATAAAATTTTTGCAATATTTTATTTCTATAGAAATTGTTGTCAACATTTTATTTCTATAGAAAATTTTGTCAAAATTTTATTTCTATAGAATTTTTTTTTTGTAAAATTTTATTTCTGTAGAAAATTTTTGCAAAATTTTATTTCTATAGAAAATGTTGTCAAAATTTTATTTCTATTACATTTTTTGCAAAATTTTATTTCTATAGACAATTTTTTTAAAATCTTATTTCTACAGAAAATTTTGCTAAAATTTTACTTCTATAAAAAATTTTGTCAAAATTGTATTTCTATAAAAAATCTTTTAACAAAATGTTATTTATATAGAAAATTTTTTAACAAAGTTTCATTTCTAAAGATAATTTTCTCAAAATCTCATTTCAATAGAAAATTTTCTCAATTTTGTTTTTTTAAATCTTATTTCTACTTCTATATTTTTTTTTCTCAAAATCTTATTTCTGTTTCTATAAAATTTTTGCAATATTTTATTTCTATAGAAAATTTTGTCAAAATTTTATTTCTATAAAAAATTTTATTTCTATAGAATTTTTTTGTAAAATTTTATTTCTGTAGAAAATTTTTGCAAAATTTTCTTTCTATAGAAAATTTTGTCAAAATTTTATTTCTGTAGAAATTTTTTGAAAAATTTCATTTCTATAGAAAATTTTCTTAAAATCTTATTTCTACAGAAAATTTTGCTAAAATTTTATTTCTATAAAAAAATTTTTAAAAATTGTATTTCTATAGAAAATCGTTTAACAAAATGTTATTTATATAGAAAATTTGTTAAAGTTTTATTTCTAAAGAAAATTTTCTCAATTTTTTTTTAAATCTTATTTCTATTTCTATATATATTTTTCTCAAAATCGTATTTCTGTTTCTATAACATTTTTGCAATATTTTGTTTCTATAGAAAATTTTGTCAAAATTTTATTTCTATAGAAAATTTTGTCAAAATTTTATTTCTATAAAAAATTTGGTAAAAATTTTATTTCTAATTAATTTTATTTCTGTTGAAAATTTTTGCAAAATTTTATTTCTGTAGTAAATTTTTGCAAAATTTTATTTCTATAGAAAATTTTGTCAAAATTTTATTTCTATAGAAATTTTCTATAGAAAATTTTATTTCTATAGAAAATTTTCTTTAAATTTTATTTCTACAGAAAATTTTGCTAACATTTTATTTCTATAAAAAATTTTATAAAAATTGTATTTCTATAGAAAATCTTTTAACAAAATGTTATTTATATAGACAATTTTTTAAAAAAGTTTTATTTCTAAAGAAAATTTTCTTAAAATCTCATTTCTATAGAAAATTTTCTCATTTTTTTTTAAATCTTATTTCTACTTCTATATTTTTTTTTCTCAAAATCTTATTTCTGTTTCTATAATTTTTTTGCAAAATTTTATTTCTATAGAAAATTTTGTCACAATGTTATTTCTATAAAAAATTTTGTAAAAAATGTATTTCAATAGAATTCTGTTGTAAAATGTTATTTCTGTAGAAAATTTTTGCAAAATTTTCTTTCTATAGAAAATTTTGTCAAAATTTTATTTCTGTAGAAATTTTTTGCAAAATTTCATTTCTATAGAAAATTTTCTTAAAATCTTATTGCTACAGAAAATTTTGCTAAAATTTTATTTCTATAAAAAAATTTTTAAAAATTGTATTTCTATAGAAAATCGTTTAACAAAATGTTATTTATATAGAACATTTGTTAACACAGTTTTATTTCTAAAGAAAATTTTTCAAAATCTCATTTCTATAG
Organism: Haematobia irritans; assembly: GCF_050003625.1. Taxonomy (NCBI): domain Eukaryota; kingdom Metazoa; phylum Arthropoda; class Insecta; order Diptera; family Muscidae; genus Haematobia; species Haematobia irritans. Next base: position 11,822,692 of record NC_134400.1, read on the forward strand.
AAAATTTTCTCAATTTTTTTTAAATCTTAGTTCTACTTCTATATATATTTTTCTCAAAATCTTATTTCTGTTTCTATAATTTTTTTTTTATTTCTATAGAAAATTTTGTCAAAATTTTATTTCTATAAAAAATTTTGTAAAAATTTTATTTCTATAGAATTTTTTTGTTTAAATTTATTTCTGTAGAAAATTTTTGCAAAATTTTATTTCTATTGAAAATTTTTCTAGAAATTTTTTCTAGAAAATTTTTCTATTTTCTATAGAAAATTTTGTCAAAATTTTATTTCTATAGAAAATTTTATATCTATAGAAATTTTCTATAGAAAATTTTCTTTAAATCTTATTTCTACAGAAAATTTTGTTAAAATTTTATTTCTATAAAAAATTTTATAAAAATTGTATTTCAAAAAAATCTTTTAACAAAATGTTATTTATGTAGACATTTTTTTAAAAAAGTTTTATTTCTAAAGAAAATTTTCTTAAAATCTCATTTCTATAGAAAATTTTCTCATTTTTTTAATCTTATTTCTACTTCTATATTTTTTTTCTCAAAATCTTATTTCTGTTTCTATAAATTTTTTGCAAAAATTTATTTCAATAGAAAATTTTGTCATAAGGTTATTTCTATAAAAATTTTGTAAAAAATGTATTTCAATAGAATTCTGTTGTAAAATGTTATTTCTGTAGAAAATTTTTGGAAAATTTTATTTCTGTAGAAAATTTTTGAAAAATTTTATTTCTATTGAATTTTTTGCAAAATTTTATTTCTATTGAAAATTTTTGCAAAATTTTATTTCTATTAATTTTTTTGCAAAATTTTATTTCTTTTGAAAATTTTTGCAAAATTTTATTTCTATTAAATTTTTTGCAAAATTTTATTTCTATAAAAAAAAATATTTCTATAGACAATTTTTTCAAAATTTTATTTCTATAGAAAATTTTGTCAAACAGGACTCGCGCCTGAATTGTATTGTTATTTTTAACTATATGAGCTTTTTATTTATTTATTTATTTATTTTTTAATTTTTCACCTCTGACATTTTTCATAATGAACTCTTTCCCTCTTATACAACGACTCCAACGACATCTATTGGCATAATACTAAAAATATTTTACGAGTATCAAATATTAAAGCTATTTTAGTTTTCTTTTTTTTAATTTATTATGGCTATTTATTTTATTTTTCGTTTTGAATATTTCAACTCTGATTTTTTTATATTTAAACATTGTTCCTCTCTCTCTCTCTCTCTCTTGTGCACACACACACATAAAAATTTGCACACTCTAGGTCTTCAACATTATTGTCCGTAATTATGCCATTTGATTGTGCTTTTTAAACTACTTGGTGATTATTAAACTATGTATGGCATGCCGTAGTTATTATACCCAAAGTGGGCATTAAATGATGATGGGTGAACCAGTTGTGGGAAAGAGTGGGGCGGGGCGATGAAATGACACATGTTTCCGGTTATAAAGCTCCCCCATTTTTAAATGATGCATTAAATTCTTGAAACTTCACAAAAACAAATTCCTTAGAAAATATTTCACAAGGCGGAGGTTTCATGGAAACCTTCTTTCCACCATTGGAATTTCGTTAGCCAGCCATGTAGAATTTCCTTGAAAGTTTCCTGTTGCAGGGGAAAACATGTTTGACAGAATATTTTTATTGCAAAGACAACAGCATTATGTCTCATAATTATAAACGATTGAAGTTTAAATTTTATATGGACCTTGGTCGTTTGAAACCCTTGGTAAATAGCATTCCAGCAATGAATATTCAGTGCAGTGGAAAAAAAATAATTTTTGTGTCACGAAATTAATTGATCAAATCAAATAATAATTGAAATTTCCATCGAAAACCACAGAGATTTTAATAGCAATCACCAATGACAATGAATCAAGAAATTTTATTTCTATAGAAAATTTTGTCAAAATTTTATTTCTATAGAAAATTTTGTCAAAATTTTATTTCTATAGAAAATTTGTCAAAATTATATTTCAATTAATTTAATTCAACTTAATTTTTAATTTCAATTGAAATTGACTAAATTAAAAATTCATTTGAATTAAATTAATTGAAATAAAATTTTGACAAAATTTTCTGTAGAAATAAAATTTTGACAAAATTTTCTATAGAAATAAAATTTTGACAAAATTTTCTATAGAAATAAAATTTTGACAAAATTTTCTATAGAAATAAAATTTTGACAAAATTTTCTATAGAAATAAAATTTTGATAAGACTTTCTATAGAAATAAAATTTTGACAAAATTTTCTATAGAAATAAAATTTTGACAAAATTTTCTATAGAAATAAAAAATTGACAAAATTTTCTATAGAAATAAAATTTTGACAAAATTTTCTATAGAAATAAAATTTTGACAAAACTATGTATAGAAATAAAATTTTGACAACATTTTCTATAGAAATAAAATTTTGACAAAATTTTCTATAGAAATAAAATTTTGACAACATTTTCTATAGAAATAAAATTTTGACAAAATTTTCTATAGAAATAAAATTTTGACAAAATTTTCTATAGAAATAAAATTTTGACAACATTTTCTATAGAAATAAAAATATGACAAAATTTTCTTAGAAATAAAATTTTGACAAAATTTTCTATAGAAATAAAAAATTGACAAAATTTTCTATAGAAATACAATTTTGACAGAATTTTCTATAGAAAGAAAATTTTAACAAAATTTTCTATAGAAATAAAATTTTGACAAAATTTTCTACAGAAATAAAATTTTGATAAAATTTTCTATAGAAATTAAATTTTGACAAAATTTTCTATAGAAATTAAATTTTGACAAAATTTTCTACAGAAATAAAATTTTGACAAAATTTTCTATAGAAATAACATTTTGACAAAATTTTCTATAGAAATAAAATTTTAACAAAATTTTCTATAGAAATAAAATCTTGACAAAATTTTCTATAGAAATAAAATTTTGACAAAATTTTTTATAGAAATAAAAGTTTTCCTTTTGTTTGTTTGTTATTGTTGGTTACTCTTTTCGGTTTTGTCAAAATTTTCTATAGAAATAAAATTTTGACACAATTTCCTGTAGAAATAAAATTGTGACAAAATATCCTATAGAAATAAAATTTTGACAGAATTGTCTAAAAAAAAAGAATAAAAAATTTAATTAATTGAAACAATTAATTGTTTAATTGGATCAATTAAAAAAAATAATTGTATCAATTATTTTTTTAATTTAATGATATATATATATATATATATATATATATATATATATATATATATATATATATATATATATATATATATATATATATATATATATATATATATATATATATATATATATATATATATATATATATATATATATATATATATATATATATATATATATATATATATATATATATATATATATATATATATATATATATATATATATATATATATATATATATATATATATATATATATATATATATATATATACATTTTTTTGTTGAAAATATTGTTTATTATATATTTTCAATAAACATACGATTTTCAATTTTTTTTTCTTATTCTTTAACCATGAATGATTCGTCCCCCACTGTGCAACTATGCCATAAAAATATTTGTGGATAATGTGAAGTTGACTTGCATGTTTATTTCAATTATTTGAAGTGTTTTATTTTACAAAACGATTTGTTGTTTTTAACTTTCTTACTATGGCTGCTGTTATATTCGTTGTCATAAATTTAAATTGAATTTGTGAACAAGTTTTCTTTTGGCATATAAAGGAAGTCCTAAAAACTTTTGCAGATGATTTTTCCAGAAAACTTTTAGTAGTTCTGTTGTTTTTCTCCCCCAGGCATATCATTCTTTGTCTACCCATCACAGAAGGTTATTGTAAAAAAACATAACGTTGGTTGGAATAAAGAAATTCTATTTATAATAAATGAGCAGTGACCTTTTTAAGCCGAAGGAAAAATTACAAAAATACGTTTTTTTAAAGGTTTTTTTATATTTATATTATATTTATTTTTTTTTTCATAAAAAATTAAGATAGCGAAGCTTCAAACCACTCAGAAATGTCACCAGCATTACAAAGAGCAAATAAACCATAGTTAAAGGACCCCGATTTGGTCAGCTCTTTGGCTCTCTATGGCACTTTCCATTTTATGTGAACCCTATATCGTAGAGAAAATAGGAATACAGCGAAAAAATTTTGAGGCACAGGTGCAAGATAGTGACAATAAATTGTTCTTTCCAACTTCATCTTCCATGACCAGAGTTCACTTTATTAACGAGTTTTTGTTTTGTTTGTTTGCTTGTGACTACAACTTTTCAATAGTGGCAGCTATAACGTATGCAAACCAGAGCAAAAACTAATAACATATGAAGGATTCTCTGGACTAGGTGGAGTGGAAATAAAATTTTGCAAAATTTTCCTTATAAATAAAATTTTACAACAATTTTCCCTAGAAATAAAATTTTGACAAAATTTTGCGATAGACTTAAAATTTTATCATAATTTCCCATAGAAATAAAATTTTGACAAAATTTTCCATAGAAATAAAATTTTGACAAAATTCTATAGAAATAACATTTTGACAAAGATTTATATAGAAATAAAATTTTGATAAAATTTTCCATAGAAATAAAATTTTGGGAAAAAATGCTATAGAATGAAAACCTTGACAAAATTTTGTATAAACACAAAATTTTGACAACATTTTCTATAAAAAAAATTCTATTGGATAAAAATAAAATTGTATAAAAGTTTCTAAAGAACTAAAATTTTAAAAAAGTTTTCTATAGAATAAAATTTTGACAAAATTTTATACAGAACTAAAATTTCAACAAAACTTTTTATAGAAATAAAATTGTGACATAATGTTCTATAGATATGAAATATAGGCAAAATTTTCCATAGAAATAAACTTTTGACAAAATTTTCTATAGAAATAAACTTTTGACAAAATTTTCTATAAAAATAAAATTTTGACAAAATTTTCTATAGAAATAAAATTTGACAAAATTCTGCTTAGAATTAAAATTTTGACACAATTTGCTATAAAAATAAAATTTTGACAAAATTTTGTATGGAACTAAAATTTTGGCAAATTTTTCTTAGAAATAAAATTTTGACAAAATTTTCTACAGAAATAAAATTTTGACAAAATTTTCTATAGAAATAACATTTTGACTAAATTTTCTATAGAAATAAAATTTTGACTAAATTTTCTATAGAAATAACATTTTGAGAAAATTTTCTTTAGAATTGAGATTTTGGTAAAACGTTCAATGGAAGGTTTAGTTGGTATTACCCCTACAATAGCAATCATTGTTTTTCGATTATTCATGAAAAGTTCCACCCAGTTGAATCCAAAGATTTTTGTCATGTGTTTATACAACACCACCCATCACATGATGATAAAGGACTAACAACCACATAAGCACACTCTCACCTATCACTCTATATTTGTGCTAAAATTTCCCTGGGAGTATGCATGGCACCATTTCCTTTGACCATATGAACATAGCCCATATGTAAACGTTTGCAGTTTAAATTGCATTTTTGTCCAAAATCCATGATCTTATTTTAACAAAAAAAAAAAAAACGACAACAAGAAACCAAAACACATATTATCCTTCGTAGCTCTCAGGTCTGTTAGAGTTTACTTTGGGGTTAGGGTGTCTAAAACCAATACGGGTTAACCGGTTTTAGTTACAAAAACCAAAAATGGATGCTGGAAAAATTTTGTCATTTGATTATCCGATTTTCAATTCAAAAAGCAATTACCCTAAAATTGTCAAAATTTTATTTTTATAGAAAATTTTGTCAAAATTTTATTTTTATAGAAAATTTTGTCAAAATTTTATTTCTATAGAAAATTTTTGTCTACATTTTATTTCTATAGAAAATTTTGTCTACATTTTATTTCTATAGAAAATTTTGTCAAAATTTTATTACTATAGAAAAATTTGTCAACATTTTATTTCTGTAGAAAATTTTCTCAACATTTTATTTGGATAGAAAATTTTCTCAAAATTTTATTTGGATAGAAAATGTTTGTCAACATTTTATTTGTATAGAAAATTTTGTGAAAATTGTATTTTATTTCTATAGAAAATTTTGTCAAAATTTATATTTATAGAAAATTTTTGCAAAATTTTATTTCTATAGAATTTTTTTTTCAAAATTGTTCTATCTAATTGTCTGTTTGCGTCCTGCATTTATCAACACCTAATATTACTGGCTGATGTTTTTTTTATTTTTGTGAGGCAGTGAGAATGTGTTGGACATTCAAGAAAAGTAAACATGAAACAAAGGAAATGAACAGGGATATACAAAACTGTAAGCAGGATACCAGCAGCAGTTGCATCTGAAAAATGAGAGATTTTTATGTGTACAAACTTCTACGGTCTACACCTATATCCTTTGGGAGTAATCTATGAAGCAAGAAAGAATTTTTTAATGGACACAAAATATACCGGTCCAATAGGGACCATTTAACTAAATACGCAGAGAGAAATATCACCATTATTTAAATAAAATAAAATCTTCATTTAAAAAGTTCTTTGATGCAATTAATTTGTTAGTCTTGATACAATTTTGAGACATATTTGGAATAAAGAAAATTGCACTGGACTGAGGAAAATTTCTTTAAAAAAATTGTCAGTTGTTGTGCCTAGCCGAATTTTTTCTACCCTGTTTAATTTTCCTCAACATTTAAAACTTGATTTTAGTACTCCTATTTTCTGGAAATGGAAATCTTTTTCACATTTCTAAAGTGTGATAGAATTTTTCAAAATCTATGACCAACTCCACATCCTCAATGACAATTTCATAGTTTCCTTTCGTATTTATATTTAAGGCTTCATCAAAAGGAAGGACATCATCAAATCGATTGTTAAGATTAAACAACGGAAGACCACAAGACAATACTCTCTTCCTCTTTGTCATCTAACTAGCATCGATGCCATGGTCCATTTCAATGAGACAAAGCATGAACATCTTTGGAAAGGACATATCAGAATGAAGTGTCAAAGAAATGTCATTGGATGACATGTTCATATGACATTTATAGATTTGATAGAGTGTTCAGGAAATGAACACATATCTGCTATATAAAGCTATCTTAAAATAGATGATTTAGGTTTAACCACTGTACCGAATTTAACTTTTTTTATTGTAAAGGAAGTTTATTTTCGTACATGGGAAATTGAAAAAGGAATTTTGGATAGAAGTCATAAGGGAAATGTGATTGACACAATGTCAAAATAATTCCAATATTTGGACTACAATTCGCATGTTTTCATAAATCAGTGGAAAATCAATGGGGACTATGAGAAACTAAGAAATCTGTATATGGCTACTCAGCATTTCCGTTTTTGTGAGGAAGCTAAAAATTTTGTCAAAATTTTATTTCTTTAGAAAATTTTTGCAAAATTTTATTTGTATAAAAAATTTTTGCAAAATTTTATTTTTGTATAAAATTTTTGCAAAATTTTATTTCTAAAAAAAATTTTCTCAAAATTTTATTTCTAAAAAAAAAAAAATTTTGTCAAAAATTTTATGTCTATAGAAAATTTTGTCGAAATGTTATTTCTATAGGAAATTTGCTCAAAATTTAATTTCTATAGAATTTTTTTTCAAAATTTTATTTCTATAGAAAATTTTCTCAAATTTTTTTTTCGAAAAAAAAATGTAAAAATTTTTATGTCTAAGAAAATTTTGTCAAAATTTTATTTCTATAGAAAATTTTCTCAAAATTTTATTTCGAAAAAAATTTTGTCAAATTTTTTATGTCTATAGAAAATTTTCTCAAAATTTTATTTCGAAAAAAATTTTGTCAACATTTTTATGTCTATAGAAAATTTAGTCTAAATGTTATTTCAATAGAAAATTTTCTCAAAATTTAATTTCTATAGAAATTTTTTTCAAAATTTAATTTCTATAGAATCTTTTTTCAAAATTTTATTTCTGTAGAAAAGTTTCGCAAAATTTTGTTTCTGTAGAAAATTTGGTCAATTTTGTCAAAATGTTATTTCTATAGGAAACTTGTTCAAAATTTTAGTTCTATAGAAAATTTTTGTCAAAAATTTTATGTCTGTAGAAAATTTTATCAAAATGTTATTTCTATAAGAAATTTGGTCAAAATTTTATTTCTAAAGAAGATTTTGTAAAGTTTTTTATGTCTATAGAAAATTTTGTCAAAATTTTATTTCTATAGAAAATTTTGGCAAATTTTATTTCTATAGAAAATTTTTGCAATATTTTATTTCTATAGAAAATTTTTGCAATATTTTATTTCTTTAGAAAATTTTATCAAAATTTTATTTCTAAAAAAATTTTTGTCAAAAATTTTATGTCTATAGAAAATTTTGTCAAAATGTTATTTCTATAGGAAATTTGGTCAAAATTTTAGTTCTATAGAAAATTTTTGTCAACAATTTTATGTCTATAGAAAATTTTGTAAAGTTTTTTATGTCTATAAGAAATTTGGTCAAAATTTTATTTCTATAGAAAATTTTGTAAAGTTTTTTATGTCTATGGAAAATTTTGTCAAAATTTTATTTCTATAGAAAATTTTTGCAAAATTTTATTTCTATAGCAAAATTTGGTCAACATTTTATTTGTATTTTGCAAATTTTATTTCTATAGAAAATTTTTGCAAAATGTTATTTCTATTGCAAAATTTTTTCAAAATTTTATTTCTATAGCAAAATTTGGTAAAAAATTTATTTCTATAAAAAATTTTGTCAAAATTTTATTTCTATAGAAAATTTTGCCGAAATTTTTATGTCTATAGAAAATTTTATCAACATTTTATTTTCTAAAGAAAATTTTGTCAAAATCTTATTTTCTATAGAAAATATTGTCAAAATTTTATTTTTATAGAAAATTTTGTCAAGATTTTAATTTCTATGGAAAATTTTCTCAAAATTTTTTTTCTACAATTTTATTCTATAGGAAATTTTTGCAAAATATTATTTCTTTATAAAATTTTTTCACAAAACTTTATTTCTAAAAAAAATTTTGTCAAAATTTTATTTCTCAAAAAAAAAAAATTTGCCAAATTTTTAAGTCTATATAAAATTTTGTCAAATTGTTATTTCTATAGGAGATTTGGTTAAAATTTTATTTCTATAGACATTTTTTGCAAAATTTTATTTCTATAGAAAATGTTTGCAAAATTTTATTTCTTTAGAGAATTTTCTCAAAATTTTATTTCTAAAAAAATTTTGTCAAAATTTTTATGTCTATAGAAAATTTTATCAAAATGTTATTTCTATAGGCAATTTGGTCAAAATTTTATTTCTATAGAAAATTTTGTAAAGTTTTTTATGTCAAAATTTTTGCAAAATTTTATTTCTTAGAAAATTTGGTCAAAAAGTTTCATTTCTATAGAAAATTGTGTCAAAATATTATTTCTATAGAAAACTTTGGCTAGTTTTATTTCTATAGAAAATTTTGGCAAATTTTATTTCTATAGATAATTTTTGCAAAATTTTATTTCTAAAAAAATTTTGTCAAAATTTTTATGTCTATAGAAAATTTTGTCAAAATGTTATTACTATAGGAAATTTGCTCAAAATTTTATTTCTATAGAAAATTTTCTCAAAATTTAATTTTGCATAGATTTTTTTCAAAATTTAATTTCTGTAGAATTTTTTTTTTCAAAATTTTATTTCTGTAGAAAACTTCCTCAAAATGTTATTTCTATAGGAAATTTGGTCAAAATTTTTTTTTCTATAGAAAATTTTGTAAAGTTTTTTTATGTCTATAGAAAATTTTTTCAAAATATTATGTATATAGAAAATTTTGTCAAAATTTTATTTCTATAGAAAATTTTGTCAAAATATTATGTCTATATGTTAGAATATTTTGTCAAAATTTTATTTCTATAGAAAATTTTGTCAAAATATTATTTCTATAGAAAATTTTGGCAAATTTTATTTCTATAGAAAATTTTTGCAGAATTTTATTTCTATTGCAAAATTTTTTCAAAATTTTATTTCTATAGCAAAATTTGGTCAAAATTTTATTTCTATAGAATATTTTGGCGAATTTTTTATGTCTATAGAAAATTTTATCAACATTTTATTTTCTATATAAAATAGTGTTAAAATTTTATTTCTATAGAATATTTTGTCAAAATTTTAATTTCTATAGAAAATAGTATCAAATTGTATTTCTATAGAAAATTTTTAATCTTTTTTTCTACTCAAAATTTATTTTATAGAAAGTTTATTTTATAGAATTTTGTCAAAGTTTTATTTCTATATATCTCTTGTTTTAAAAGGTATGTTTATAGAAGATTTTTGAATTTTTTTTTATAGGTATTTTTTTAAAATTTCATTTCTATAGAAATTTTTGTCAAAATTTTATTTCTTTATTTTTGTCAAAATGTTATTTGTTTAAATTTTAGACTCTCTCATTTGTAATTATACCAAATCAAAATTATACCATTTTATTAGTTTTTTTTTTTAATTTCTAACTGCTCATCAACTGTAATTCTAGCAAATTAACTGGATTCATTCTGCCATACGCTTATAATACCTTTTCGCATTATCTTGGTTAACATGATTTAAATCTTTCCACCCACAGACCAAGTCGTTTGGTTTTGTTGGCAATGGCGGTGGTGGTGATGTTGGCAACAATGAACGAATATTTTAAATGCTGTGGTAATGGCGGTTGAGAATGTAAAAACATTGAGACAAGGAACAATAATAACAAAGTACACTTATAGCTACAACTAACGGTGCACACAAGTATGAGTATTGTATACAAACATGAGGTTTTTGGGAGAAATATACGTGAGCATCGTGTGAGGTTAGTGGGGGGAGGGGATGCTGAGTTTCAAAATACCAAAGTATGAAGTGTATGCCTGTAAACACATTTTTATACCCACCACCATAGAATGGTGACGGGGGTATAATAAGTTTGTCATTCCGTTTGTAACACATCGAAATATCGATTTCCGACTATATAAAGTACATATATTCTTGATCAGGGAGAAATTCTAAGACGATATAACGATGTCCGTCTGTCTGTCTGTCTGTCTGTCTGTCTGTCTGTCTGTCTGTTGTAATCACGATACAGTCTTCAATAATGAAGCAATCGTGCTGAAATTTTGCACAAACTCGTCTTTTGTCTGCAGGCAGGTCAAGTTCGAAGATGGGCTATATCGGTCCAGGTTTTGATATGGTCCCCATATAAACCGACCTCCCGATTTGGGATCTTGGGCTTATAGAAACCGTAGTTTTTATCCAATTTGTCTGAAATTGGAAATCCAGAGGTATTTTAGGACCATAAAGAGGTGTGCCGAAAATGGTGAGTATCGGTCCATATTTTGGTATAGCCCCCAAATAGACCGATCTCCCGATTTTACTTCTTGGGCTTATAGAAACCGTAGTTTTTATTCAATTTACCTGAAATTGGAAATCTAGAGGTGTTGTAAGATCACAAATACGCGTGCCAAAAATTGTGAGTATCGGTCCATGTTTTGGTATGGTCCCCATATAAACCGACCTCCCGATTTGGGATCTTGGGCTTATAGAAACCGTAGTTTTTATCCAATTTGTCTGAAATTGGAAATCCAGAGGTATTTTAGGACCATAAAGAGGTGTGCCGAAAATGGTGAGTATCGGTCCATATTTTGGTATAGCCCCCAAATAGACCGATCTCCCGATTTTACTTCTTGGGCTTATAGAAACCGTAGTTTTTATTCAATTTACCTGAAATTGGAAATCTAGAGGTGTTGTAAGATCACAAATACGCGTGCCAAAAATTGTGAGTATCGGTCCATGTTTTGGTATGGTCCCCATATAAAACGACCTCCCGATTTGGGGTCTTGGGCTTATAGAAACCGTAGTTTTTATGCAATTTGTCTGAAATTGGAAATCCAGAGGTATTTTAGGACCATAAAGAGGTGTGCCGAAAATGGTGAGTATCGGTCCATATTTTGGTATAGCCCCCATATAGACCGATTTCCCGATTTTACTTCTTGGGCTTCTAGAATCCGAAGTTTTTATCCTATTTGTCTGAAATTGGTAATCGAGAGGTGTTTTCGGGTCATAAAGAGATGTGCCGAAAACGGTGAGTATCGGTCCATATTTTAGTATAGCCCCCATAAGAACGATCTCCCGATTTAACTCCTTGGGTTTCTAGAACCCGTAGTTTTTATCTGATTTGCCTGAAATTGTAAATATTCTGGTATTTTAGGCTCACAAAAACGTGTATCGGATTAAGTTTTTATCGGTCCATTTGGTAATGCCTCCATATAGACCGAATTCACTTCTTGAGGGTGTAAAAGGCGCATTGATCATGAAAATTGCTTGAAACTCAATGTAAAATTTCCAGAGTTTACTTCTACAGATTTAAGATTTCAAATCAAGACGTCATTTTATAATTTTCTTGTACATTTACAAGAGATGTTAATGATTCCTCTAAAACTCAAACAAAAATGATTCTTATAAATCCAGAATCTGATATAGTCCTCATAAGTGAAATCTTTAAATTTATCTTCGGGAAGTGTCCTCAAGTCCTGAAGCCCTCCTGAAATTTTAAAGGAAACCCTAATATTTGGTTCATGGTGGTGGGTATTTAAGATTCGGCCCGGCCGAACTTAGTGTTGTATATACTTGTTCTGTATACAAATGTTAGCACAAGAGCGCGCAGTGTTCAAATTACATAGAAATTGTCTACCATTTTCATTATTATCATCATCAACAATATCGATGTGCATGTGTATGTAAACATGTCAAAGAGTATGTGTTTCCTTCTAACGGCCATTTTCATGTAGCTCCGTTAGGCTTTAACTGCCAGTTAACAGAAAGTAAATTGCAAATATCTTTTCTCCAGTTAACTTTAACTGAAAAATTTTAGTCAGTTAAGTTCCTAACTGGCATATGGAATATATATGCAAGATGGCAGTTTCGTCCATTATACGGTTCAAAAGTTGGTTAGTTAACGGAACACTAACGGAGCTTTATGAAAATGGGGGTAAGAGAGTTAATGAATATTAATGAGGGTCGACTTGAATGCAGAGAAATAGTAGCCACATAAGTAATCACAGCTCCAAGCTCTATCACAGCTTGACCTCTCTGTTTGTATATATTACGTATGGGAATAAAAATAAGTCATTCGGTGCCAAGTCAGGTCAGCATGGGGGATGACACATTAAATCGTTCCAATAGAAAATATTTCATCTCAAATTCCATGTCTTCCAAGTATTGGATCAGTAACTATTTCAAATCTTTTTTTGGATATTTCCATTATTTTGTTTACGAAAATATTTCTCGATAAATTTCGTAAATATAACGAACTATTTTGCTATTCAATCGTTGACTCAATAGTAATTTCATTAGCGAAGTTGTTTCTATCACTGTTGGATTGATGAAAAATAATGTCTTTGTTCAGTAGTGCCATTATAATAGCAATTATCTTCATTATTATATATTGAAATATAAATGATTTTTTTTTTAACTCCCCTTCAGTTCAAAAGAGATGGATACTAAATATCATTATTGTCTGCAAGTGGTTTTCTTTTCGGTCATTTCCATTTTTATGTGTATTTTGGTCAAAAGGATATTGCTATTGCTGGATTGGTATTAGTGCTCGCGAGTATGTGTGTTTGTGTGTGTGGTCACAATGGTCATGAACAATAACACATTTTTGATTGAAGCGAAGAGATTAAAATTTTACACATGTTTGCATTCAGCCAAACCAAGCGCATATGTCTGATAATGTCATTAAAACATATGTACATTGTGGTATGTGGCAATAATTCAGCCGTTTTACTTATCCATAATCATGACAGGAAATCGCCCACTCGAAACAACAGTGAAAATGTGTCTAGATGCCTAATACATGACAGAGAGACAGAGTCATGTTAGAAAAGGACAATTCGGTTTTCGATACAGGGATCTATTTCTATAGAAATAAAATTTTGACAAAATTTTCTATAGAAATAAAATTTTGACAAAATTTTTTACAGAAATAAAATTTTGACAAAATATTCTATAGAAATAAAATTTTGACAAAATTTTCTATAGAAATACAATTTTAACAAAATTTTCTATAGAAATAACATTTTGACAAAATTTTCTATAGAAATAAAATTTGGACAAAATTTTCTATAGAAATAAAATTTTAACAAAATTTTCTATAGAATTAAAATTTTGACTAGAAAAGGTCGATTAAATACGTATATAATTAAGTTTAAAGTTTCTATAGAAATAAAATTTTGACAAAATAAAATTTTGATAACATTTTCTATAGAAGTAAAATTTGGAAAAAAATCTATAGAAATAAATTTTCTATATAAATAAAATTTTGATAAAATTTTCTATAGAAATAAAATTTTGGCAAAATTTTCTATAGAAATAAAATTTTGACAAAATTTTCTATACAAATAAAATTTTGACAACATTTTCTATAGAAGTAAAATTTTGACAAAATTTTCTATAGAAATAAAATTTTGACAAAATTTTCTATAGAGATAAAATTTTGACAAAATTTTCTATAGAAATAAAATTTTTACAAAAGTTTCCATAGAAATAGAATTTTGACAAAATTTTCTATAGAAAAAAAAATTTATATTGAAAAAAATTTTGACAAAATTTTCTTTAGAAATAAAATTTTGACAACATTTTCTACAGAAATAAAATTTTGAAAAAAAATTCGTTAGAAATAAAATTTTGACAAAATTTTCTATAGAAATAAAGTTTTGACAAAATTTTCTATAGAAATAAAATTTTGACAAAATTTTCTATACAAATAAAATTTTGACAACATTTTCTATAGAAGTAAAATTTTGACAAAATTTTCTATAGAAATAAAATTTTGACAAAATTTTCTATAGAAATAAAATTTTGACAACATTTTCAATAGAAATACAATTTTGACAAAATTTTCTATAGAAATAAAATTTTGACAAAATTTTCTATAGAAATAACATTTTGACAATGTTTTCTATAAAAATAAAATTTTGGTAGATTATTTTTGACTCGAGTGGCAACCATGATTATGAACCGATATGGACCAATTTTTGTGTGATTGGGGAGCGGCTATATATAACTATAGACCGATATGGACCAATTTTAGCATGGTTATTAGCGGCCTTCTACTAACACCACGTTGCAAATTTCAACCGGATCGGATGAATTTTGCTCCTCCAAGAGGCTCCGGAGATCAAATCTGGGGAACGGTTTATATGGGGGCTATATATAATTATGGACCGATATCGACCAATTCTTGCGTGTTTGTTAGAGTCCGCATTCTAACACCATGTTCCAAATTTCAGACGGATCGGATGAATTTTGCTCCTCCAAGAGGCTCCGGAGGACAAATCTGGGGATCGATTTATATGGGGGCTATATATAATTATAGACCGATATGAACCAATTCTTGCATGGTTGGTAGAGACCATATACTAACACCATGTACCAAATTTCAACCGGATCGGATGAATTTTGCTCCTCTACACTGAAAAAACAGTGAACCCACCAGGAAGAAAACTTTTGATTAATTTTAGAAAATTTTGAATAGTTTTAGAAATTTATAACTAAGCAGTATTACAAGCGCTGGCGTCAAGCCGATATCACAAAAATAAGTAAATATTTTTCGACAAATTCAAGAAAACTTATTAGACATAAATGATTTTTTTCACTTTTTAAAGAAAATTTTGTAGTTTGTAGGAAAAAATTGGAGTTCAAAATTGCAAGAATGTCTTCAGTGACATACGAAGTTCATGATGGATGCTGTTGTAGTAAAATTTACAAATGTAAAGAAATAATGAACTATTTCTTGAGAAGTACGAATTTAGTAAAACTTTTTACTTCATTTGTGTATAATTTTTTCCCGTCTTTTAGTTCATTTAACTAACGTACGCAAAAAATTATTAGAGTAAATGAAACTTTCTCCAAATATAATAAGTTCATGAACTAAAATATAGTTAAATTGACTTTAGTGAAATAGTGAGTTCACTTTTTTTTGAGTGTAAGAGGCTCCGGAGGTCAAATCTGGGGATCGGCTTATATGGGGGCTATATAGTCGATGTGGACCAATTTTTGCATGGTTGTTAGAGACCATATACTAACACCATGTACCAAATTTCAGCCGGATCGGATGAAAATTGCTTCTCTTAGAGGCTCCCCAAGCCAAATCGGGGGATCGGCTTTTATGGGGGCTATATAGTCGATGTGGACCAATTTTTGCATGGTTGTTAGAGACCACATACTAACACCATGTACCACATTTCAGCCGGATCAGATGCAATTTGCTTCTCTTAGAGCAATCGCAAGCCAAATTTGGGGGTCCGTTTATATGGGTGCTATGCGTAAAAATGGACCGATATGGACCAATTTTTGCATGGTTGTTAGAGACCATATACTAACACCATGTACCAAATTTCAGCCGGATCGGATGAAATTTGCTTCTCTTATAGCAATCGCAAGCCAAATTTGGGGGTCCGTTTATATGGGGGCTATACGTAAAAGTAGACCGATATGGCCCATTTGCAATACCATCCGACCTACATCAATAACAACTACTTGTGCCAAGTTTCAAGTCGATAGCTTGTTTCGTTCGGAAGTTAGCGTGATTTCAACAGACGGACGGACGGACGGACATGCTCAGATCGACTCAGAATTTCACCACGACCCAGAATATATATACTTTATGGGGTCTTAGAGCACTATTTCGATGTGTTACAAACGGAATGACAAAGTTAATATACCCCCATCCTATGGTGGAGGGTATAAAAATTGGAAAAATATCAGTGGGTACGGAATTATAAAGCAATTTAAATTAATAACTAAAATTCACGAAAAAAAGCCAAACTAGATCAGTAAAAGGGAGCCACCGTGGTACAATGGTTAGCATGTCCGCCTTGCATACACAAGGTCGTGGGTTCGATTCCTGCTTCGACCGAACACCAAAAAGTTTTCCAGCGGTGGATTATCCCACCTCAGTAATGCTGGTGACATTTCTGAGGCTTTCAAAGCTTCTCTAAGTGGTTTCACTGCAATTTGGAACGCCGTTCGGACTCGGCTATAAAAGGAGGTCCCTTGTCATTGAGCTTAACATGGAATCGGGCAGAACTCAGTGATAAGAGAGAAGTTCACTAATGTGGTATCACAATGGACTGAATAGTCTAAGCGAGCCTGATACATCGGGCTGCCACCTGACCTAACCTATACTAGATCAGTAAAAAATTCCGTATGTGTATTTGAAACTGTACTTGGCATTGTGAATCTGCCTTTAACGTCAAATTTCATGTTTTTCAGCATTACGGAGTAGTTAGTGTATGAGAAAGCGTGTTCACATTATGTGGTGTTCATGTTAAACGGTGTTCACGTTACCGCGAGTGCACTGTAAATTTTTGACAAAAGTTTCCACAGAAATAAAATTTTGACAAAATTTCTTACAGAAATAAAATTTTGACAAAATTTTCTATAGAAATAAAGTTTTGACAAAATTTTCTATAGAAATAAAATTTTTACAAAAGTTTCCATAGAAATAAAATTTTGACAAAATTTTCTATAGAAAAAAAATGTATATTGAAAAAAATTTTGACAAAATTTTCTTTAGAAATAAAATTTTGACAACATTTTCTACAGAAATGAAATTTTGAAAAAAATTCGTTAGAAATAAAATTTTGACAAAATTTTCTATAGAAATAAAAAGTTGACAAAATTTTCCATAGAAATACAATTTTGACTAAATTTTTTATGGAAATAAAATTTTGACAAAATTTTCTATAGAAATAAAATTTTGACAACATTTTCTATACAAATAAAATTTGGACAAAATTGTCTATAGAAATAAAATTTTGATAAAATTCTCTATAAAAATAAAACTTGGACAAAATTGTCTATATATAAAAAATTTGACAACATTTTCTATAGGAATAAAATTTTTTCTATAGAATTTTGCCAATCCCATGTGCTGGATTAGAGATTGCAATGATGAAACATCTCTGGACCAAGCGTATCGAGATAAAAAGAAAGGAAAAATTAATCACCACTTTTTTAGGATGTGTTTTTACTTGTCTTCTTAGGCTAAGTACTTATTGGATAAACTTCGTAAGCATTGCATCCATAAACCTTCTACTAAAGTACTAAGGAACAAAATCGATTGGGCAACTGTTCACCTACTTTTACTACTGGCTCATGCCTACCACATATCAACAAATAAACTGAAGAGTGAGTGCAACATAATATTTACTCACGCCTTACAGAGCACTTAATCGAATTTAATTGAATATTGTTCAAATAGCTTAGAAATAGACTCTACCAATATACGTCTGTGTTTGTGTGTGTAAAATGATTAGCATAAGAGAAAAGTAACACATTTATCAGAGAGCTTTTCCTAATATGTTTGTATGTATGTGTGCATTTGAATGGCTAATTAAAGACTTTGGCTGACAGTTAATACAATAAGAGGCGAGGTTGTGTTAGTGATAGGGTATGATTACATTTGACCAATAACCGGAAAAGTAAATATCTTCAAGTTAATTTTTGTAGTTAAAACCAAAATGAGACTAGAGAGTTTAGTTCATTTTATTGCATCAATAATCATCTGTAAACAAAATCCGGGATCCCAAGCACGGCTACCACTCGAGCCGCCAAAAATAATCGATCAAAATTTTAAGAAAATTTTACCTAAAAACTACAAAATAAAAAACAAATTATTTTTCAGTTTTCGATACAATTTTGGTGGTTTTATGATAATAGCGAAACATTTTTTGGGTGTATATGAATTATAAATGTGTCGAAGTTTTAAATATTTTTAGCTCGCACCAAAAGGCAAAAACAGGGAGATCTTTTACGCAATGGACTTAGATAATATACTCGAAAACGAGAATTAAAATTTTTAAAGATATTGGCTTAATATTGACTTTAAAGAATATTTAGTCAAAATTTTATTTTTATTGAAAATTTTATCTCTATAGAAAACTTTGTCAAACTTTTATTCCTGTAGAAAATTTCGTCAAAATTTTATTCCTATACAAAATTGTGTTAAAATTTTGTTCCTATAGACAGTTTTGTCAAAATGTTATTCCTGTAGAAAATTTTGTCAAAATTTTATTTCTAGACAAAAGTTTGTCAAAATTTTATACAGAGACAAAATTTTTTCGAAATTTTATACCTAGACAAAATTTTATTATATAAAGTTTGTGAAGTACCTCTTAGGTCGTATGGTTCCAACCTACCAAACAGTAAAAGTACCTATTGATAAAAGTAGACATTTTCGTTCGTATATATATATTGATACACATTATTCTCATTTCACTTTTCACACAATTTTCTTACAGTTCACCTGTTTATTGTATTGCATTATATTAAATAATCTTTTTTCTCTATTTTTGCAGGTAAACGAAAATTAATAAAATTTTTATAAGCATTGTTATGGTGAGTTTATATGAATCCTTTTTTCCTCATCCTTTTTATTATTTTTATATATAGATGAATACTAAGTTCCAGTTTAACTGCTAAAATTAAAAATAAGTCTCTATACGTCTAGGAAAAAATTTCCCCTTTGGAGAGGTATCAGTTTTGCAGGGTCCATGGTTGAGAGGTTTCACTGTACCTATGAAGATCGTATTAATTGGTAAACATTCTGTATTAGGTGAAAATATTACAATTTAACAATTTTTCACAATTATAACAGTTTTAATATAACAGTTAAAAACTGTTATAACTGCATAAACTTATATAACTTCGCACAGTTTTATATCAATTATAATATTTAGCCAAAGATAATATGAATCACCATATTATCTTTGGCTAAATATTATAATTGATATAAAACTGTGCGAAGTTATATAAGGGTAATTCGAAAGTAAATGACCCCTACAGTTTAAAAATAAAATTATTATTTTTTATGTATTTGTCCGCTAATATTACACATTCTTTTGCTATAATCAGCAACGAATTGACTACGAATTATGCAATAGAATATAGCTTTCCGTTTATGTTGTTTTTTACCCACAATAAATAAATTCAAACATAAAAATCGTTTAACTTTTTATATTGTAACGACCGTTACTTTTTAAAAGAATTTTGTTTTTATAAATAATTTTCTTTGATTTGAAAACAAACCTATTACTGAAAGAAAACATTACAAAGAATTTAATCAGATTTTTTACTTGACACATCCTGTGCAAAATTTTACAATACATGATATTTGTTTCCGAAATATGAAAACAGCATATTTATAAAGTAACGACCGTTACCTTTTTAATGGTCAAAAATAGTATTGAAATTAGATTTCTTATGAATTCTTTCGGCTGCTACCGAAGCTTGAACTTTCGTAGGTCCAAAATTAAGCAATCCTCGTGACATATATTCTTAGGGTGGAATTTTATTTAAAAAATCACAGAATATTGGTAACGACCGTTACTTTGGAAACACCCATAAGTTTATGCAGTTATAACAGTTTTTAACTGTTATATTAAAACTGTTATAATTGTGATAAATTGTTAAATTGTAATATTTTCACCTACAAAACGAGAAATTCTGAGAAGAATTTTACATCTAGTTTCTTTCCTGGAGTTTTTGTTTATATTTTCCAGTTTATGCAGTTATAACAGTTCTAAACTGTTATATTAAAACTATTATACTTATGAAAAACTG